>NC_091335.1:1564274-1579274 GCF_038502225.1 Cherax quadricarinatus
CTAGTTGAGCTGGTACCAGTCTTGTCACTTCAAAGAGCCAGGTAACCACTAGTGCTCCAGTACACAGTCAGCTATACCTTGCATGGAACATGGGGCTAGTTAGTCCCCCAGAGCACACCACCAGCCCCACTCCACTCTCAGCATAGCAGGTCGCAGTGTTTACATCTACCACCAGCAACACGTGCTGGGGAAGCATAAACTAACTTGTGTAGGATACGTCAACACTGAAACAGTTGGTGAATTAATGTTAAAACTGACTCGATGACACAGCAGCTGAGAGAGGAAGATAGAAGCCTAAGGAAATGTGTAATAGAATTAGGGTACTACTGTCTAGTGATACAAAGATACAAAGGTTGATAGACCCAGATATGACTCACAAAATATAAAAGATAAATGAGGGCTGTGTAAATATGACCAAACATGGATCAGAGATTAAAAAGTTAGTAGAAAGATGACATAAATGAACACTAAGGTAAATATAAGGCCAGAGATTATAAAGGATAAAGAATGGAACCTTAATAAATTCCGAGCAGCAGGAGTGAGAGACAGGGACAAACATTTTTACAGAAAAATGAATATAATCAAGGATGTTAGATAAATGTTTCAGAGAACCGACAAGTTGATGAATGAGACACAAGTGACTCAAGAAATCGTAATGACACGATTGCACGGGCTGGAGTTTTGAGACTCTCTGACCGCGGGTTCAATCCCGGCCGGGGGTATGGTTTGAAACACAAGTACAACACTTGGGAATCTTTATTGTGGAACATGTTGCCAACCAGTGACTTCCTTAGTCCAGTACACAGACGAATAATTGAAGATCTTGAGTAGTTTGAGATAATTAGTCCCTCAGCCTGGAGTGGATGTCATCAGTCCATCAAGACTGATGAACCATCCACTGTGTTAGTGCAACATTCCACTGTGTTAGTGCAACATTGATGAACCATCCACTGTGTTAGTGCAACATTGATGAACCATCCACTGTGTTAGTGCAACATTCCACTGTATTAGTGCAACATTGATGAACCATCCACTGTTAGTGTAACATTCCACTGTATTAGTGCAACATTGATGAACCATCCACTGTTAGTGTAACATTCCACTGTATTAGTGCAACATTGATGAACCATCCACTGTGTTAGTGCAACATTCCACTGTATTAGTGCAACATTGATGAACCATCCACTGTTAGTGTAACATTCCACTGTATTAGTGCAACATTGATGAACCATCCACTGTGTTAGTGCAACATTCCACTGTATTAGTGCAACATTGATGAACCATCCACTGTGTTAGTGCAACATTCCACTGTATTAGTGCAACATTGATGAACCATCCACTGTGTTAGTGCAACATTCCACTGTATTAGTGCAACATTGATGAACCATCCACTGTTAGTGTAACATTCCACTGTATTAGTGCAACATTGATGAACCATCCACTGTTAGTGTAACATTCCACTGTGTTAGTGCAACGTTCCACTGTGTTAGTGCAACGTTCCACTGTGTTAGTGCAACATTGATGAATCATCCACTGTGTTAGTGCAACATTGATGAATCATCCACTGTGTTAGTGCAACATTGATGAATCATCCACTGTGTTAGTGCAACATTGATGAACCATCCACTGTGTTAGTGCAACATTGATGAACCATCCACTGTGTTAGTGCAACATTCCACTGTATTAGTGCAACATTGATGAACCATCCACTGTTAGTGTAACATTCCACTGTGTTAGTGCAACGTTCCACTGTGTTAGTGCAACATTGATGAACCATCCACTGTGTTAGTGCAACATTGATGAACCATCCACTGTGTTAGTGCAACATTCCACTGTATTAGTGCAACATTGATGAACCATCCACTGTGTTAGTGCAACATTCCACTGTATTAGTGCAACATTGATGAACCATCCACTGTGTTAGTGCAACATTGATGAACCGTCCACTGTGTTAGTGCAACATTGATGAACCATCCACTGTGTTAGTGCAACATTGATGAACCATCCACTGTGTTAGTGCAACATTGATGAATCATCCACTGTGTTAGTGCAACATTGATGAACCATCCACTGTGTTAGTGCAACATTGATGAACCATCCACTGTGTTAGTGCAACATTGATGAATCATCCACTGTGTTAGTGCAACATTGATGAACCATCCACTGTGTTAGTGCAACATTGATGAACCATCCACTGTGTTAGTGCAACATTCCACTGTATTAGTGCAACATTGATGAACCATCCACTGTGTTAGTGCAACATTCCACTGTATTAGTGCAACATTGATGAACCATCCACTGTGTTAGTGCAACATTCCACTGTATTAGTGCAACATTGATGAACCATCCACTGTGTTAGTGCAACATTGATGAACCATCCACTGTGTTAGTGCAACATTGATGAACCATCCACTGTGTTAGTGCAACATTGATGAACCATCCACTGTGTTAGTGCAACATTCCACTGTATTAGTGCAACATTGATGAACCATCCACTGTGTTAGTGCAACATTGATGAACCATCCACTGTGTTAGTGCAACGTTCCACTGTGTTAGTGCAACATTGATGAACCATCCACTGTGTTAGTGCAACATTGATGAACCATCCACTGTGTTAGTGCAACATTCCACTGTATTAGTGCAACATTGATGAACCATCCACTGTGTTAGTGCAACATTGATGAACCATCCACTGTGTTAGTGCAACGTTCCACTGTGTTAGTGCAACATTGATGAACCATCCACTATGTGAGTGCAACATTGATGAACCATCCACTGTGTTAGTGCAACATTGATGAACCATCCACTGTGTTAGTGCAACATTGATGAACCATCCACTATGTGAGTGCAACATTGATGAACCATCCACTGTGTTAGTGCAACATTGATGAACCATCCACTGTGTTAGTGCAACATTGATGAACCATCCACTGTGTTAGTGCAACATTGATGAACCATCCACTGTGTTAGTGCAACATTGATGAACCGTCCACTGTGTTAGTGCAACATTGATGAACCATCCACTGTGTTAGTGCAACATTGATGAACCATCCACTGTGTTAGTGCAACATTGATGAACCGTCCACTGTGTTAGTGCAACATTGATGAACCATCCACTGTGTTAGTGCAACATTGATAGACCATCTGCTGTGTTAGTGCAACATTGATGAACCATCAACTGTGAGTGCAACATTGATGAACCATCCACTGTGTTAGTGCAACATTGATGAACCATCCACTGTGTTAGTGCAACATTGATGAACCATCCACTGTGTTAGTGCAACATTGATGAACCATCCACTGTGTTAGTGCAACATTGATGAACCATCAACTGTGAGTGCAACATTGATGAACCATCCACTGTGTTAGTGCAACATTGATGAACCATCAACTGTGAGTGCAACATTGATGAACCATCCACTGTGTTAGTGCAACATTGATGAACCATCCACTGTGTTAGTGCAACATTGATGAACCGTCCACTGTGTTAGTGCAACATTGATGAACCATCCACTGTGTTAGTGCAACATTGATGAACCATCCACTGTGTTAGTGCAACATTGATGAACCGTCCACTGTGTTAGTGCAACATTGATGAACCATCCACTGTGTTAGTGCAACATTGATAGACCATCTGCTGTGTTAGTGCAACATTGATGAACCATCAACTGTGAGTGCAACATTGATGAACCATCCACTGTGTTAGTGCAACATTGATGAACCATCCACTGTGTTAGTGCAACATTGATGAACCATCCACTGTGTTAGTGCAACATTGATGAACCATCCACTGTGTTAGTGCAACATTGATGAACCATCAACTGTGAGTGCAACATTGATGAACCATCCACTGTGTTAGTGCAACATTGATGAACCATCAACTGTGAGTGCAACATTGATGAACCATCCACTGTGTTAGTGCAACATTGATGAACCATCCACTGTGTTAGTGCAACATTGATGAACCGTCCACTGTGTGAGTGCAACATTGATGAACCGTCCACTGTGTGAGTGCAATATTGATGGACCGTCCACTGTGAGTGCAACATTGATGAACCATCAACTGTGAGTGCAACATTGATGAACCATCCACTGTGTTAGTGCAACATTGATGAACCATCCACTGTGTGAGTGCAACATCGATGGACCGTCCACTGTTAGTGCAACATTGATGAACCGTCCACTGTGTGAGTGCAACATTGATGAACCGTCCACTGTGTGAGTGCAATATTGATGAACCATCCACTGTGTTAGTGCAACATTGATGAACCGTCCACTGTGTGAGTGCAATATTGATGAACCGTCCACTGTGTGAGTGCAATATTGATGAACCGTCCACTGTGTGAGTGCAACATTGATGAACCATCCACTGTGTGAGTGCAACATTGATGAACCATCCACTGTGTGAGTGCAATATTGATGAACCGTCCACTGTGTGAGTGCAACATTGATGAACCATCCACTGTGTGAGTGCAACATCGATGGACCGTCCATTGTGAGTGCAACATTGATGAACCGTCCACTGTGTGAGTGCAACATTGATGAACCATCCACTGTGTGAGTGCAATATTGATGAACCGTCCACTGTGTGAGTGCAACATTGATGAACCATCCACTGTGTGAGTGCAACATCGATGGACCGTCCATTGTGAGTGCAACATTGATGAACCGTCCACTGTGTGAGTGCAACATTGATGGACCGTCCATTGTGAGTGCAACATTGATGAACCGTCCACTGTGTGAGTGCAACATTGATGAACCGTCCAATGTGTGAGTGCAACATTGATGGACCGTCCATTGTGAGTGCAACATTGATGAACCGTCCACTGTGTGAGTGCAACATTGATGAACCGTCCACTGTGTTAGTGCAACATTGATGAACCGTTCACTGTGTGAGTGCAACATTGATGAACCGTCCAATGTGTGAGTGCAACATTGATGGACCGTCCATTGTGAGTGCAACATTGATGGACCGTCCATTGTGAGTGCAACATTGATGAACCGTCCACTGTGTTAGTGCAACATTGATGAACCGTTCACTGTGTGAGTGCAACATTGATGAACCATCAACTGTGAGTGCAACATTGATGAACCATCCACTGTGTTAGTGCAACATTGATGGACCGTCCATTGTGAGTGCAACATTGATGAACCGTCCACTGTGTGAGTGCAACATTGATGGACCGTCCACTGTGTGAGTGCAACATTGATGAACCGTCCACTGTGTGAGTGCAACATTGATGGACCGTCCACTGTGTGAGTGCAACATTGATGGACCGTCCACTGTGTGAGTGCAACATTGATGAACCATCCACTGTGTGAGTGCAACATTGATGAACCGTCCACTGTGTTAGTGCAACATTGATGGACCGTCCACTGTGTGAGTGCAACATTGATGAACCATCCACTGTGTGAGTGCAACATTGATGAACCATCCACTGTGTGAGTGCAACATTGATGAACCGTCCACTGTGTGAGTGCAACATTGATGAACCATCCACTGTGTTAGTGCAACATTGATGAACCATCCACTGTGTGAGTGCAACATTGATGAACCGTCCACTGTGTTAGTGCAACATTGATGAACCATCCACTGTGTGAGTGCAACATTGATGAACCATCCACTGTGTTAGTGCAACATTGATGAACCGTCCACTGTGTGAGTGCAACATTGATGAACCATCCACTGTGTGAGTGCAACATTGATGAACCGTCCACTGTGTTAGTGCAAAAATGTCAAGAAAGGGCTTGATAAAACTCACCATGGGGACTGACTACCTCAGAACTACGTCTAAGGAGGTGATGGACTGATACATCTCTGCTGCCTCCTCAACACTCGACTGAAGAAACCTACTGTGTGGGCAAAACGTTTCACAATAAATACAGCTCAGTTTCACCCATGGGTCTTACATATCAACTTGTCTGTACTGTCTACAATGTTTGTTTTAGTTGATGTATGGGTCAGTGAGAGAGGTGAAGTATGGGTCAGTGAGAGAGGTGAAGTATGGGTCAGTGAGAGAGGTGAAGTATGGGTCAGTGAGAGAGGTGAAGTATGGGTCAGTGAGAGAGGTGAAGTATGGGTCAGTGAGAGAGGTGAAGTATGGGTCAGTGAGAGAGGTGAAGTATGGGTCAGTGAGAGAGGTGAAGTATGGGTCAGTGAGAGAGGTGAAGTATGGGTCAGTGAGAGAGGTGAAGTATGGGTCAGTGAGAGAGGTGAAGTATGGGTCAGTGAGAGAGGTGAAGTATGGGTCAGTGAGAGAGGTGAAGTATGGGTCAGACAGGGAGAGAGAGAGAGGTGAAGTATGGATCAGACAGGGAGAGAGAGAGAGGTGAAGTATGGATCAGACAGGGAGAGAGAGAGAGGTGAAGTATGGGTCAGTGAGAGAGGTGAAGTATGGGTCAGTGAGAGAGGTGAAGTATGGGTCAGACAGGGAGAGAGAGAGAGGTGAAGTATGGATCAGACAGGGAGAGAGAGAGAGGTGAAGTATGGGTCAGTGAGAGAGGTGAAGTATGGGTCAGTGAGAGAGGTGAAGTATGGGTCAGTGAGAGAGGTGAAGTATGGGTCAGACAGGGAGAGAGAGAGAGGTGAAGTATGGATCAGACAGGGAGAGAGAGAGAGGTGAAGTATGGATCAGACAGGGAGAGAGAGAGAGGTGAAGTATGGGTCAGTGAGAGAGGTGAAGTATGGGTCAGACAGGGAGAGAGAGAGAGGTGAAGTATGGATCAGACAGGGAGAGAGAGAGAGGTGAAGTATGGGTCAGACAGGGAGAGAGAGAGAGGTGAAGTATGGGTCAGTGAGAGAGGTGAAGTATGGGTCAGTGAGAGAGGTGAAGTATGGGTCAGTGAGAGAGGTGAAGTATGGGTCAGTGAGAGAGGTGATGTATGGGTCAGTGAGAGAGGTGAAGTATGGGTCAGTGAGAGAGGTGAAGTATGGGTCAGTGAGAGAGGTGAAGTATGGGTCAGTGAGAGAGGTGAAGTATGGGTCAGTGAGAGAGGTGAAGTATGGGTCAGTGAGAGAGGTGAAGTATGGGTCAGTGAGAGAGGTGATGTATGGGTCAGTGAGAGAGGTGAAGTATGGGTCAGTGAGAGAGGTGAAGTATGGGTCAGTGAGAGAGGTGAAGTATGGGTCAGTGAGAGAGGTGAAGTATGGTTCAGTGAGAGAGGTGATGTATGGGTCAGTGAGAGAGGTGAAGTATGGGTCAGTGAGAGAGGTGATGTATGGGTCAGTGAGAGAGGTGAAGTATGGGTCAGACAGGGAGAGAGAGAGAGAGGTGAAGTATGGGTCAGACAGGGAGAGAGAGAGGTGAAGTATGGGTCAGACAGGGAGAGAGAGAGAGGTGAAGTATGGGTCAGACAGGGAGAGAGAGAGAGGTGAAGTATGGGTCAGACAGGGAGAGAGAGAGAGAGAGGTGAAGTATGGGTCAGACAGGGAGAGAGAGAGAGAGAGGTGAAGTATGGGTCAGACAGGGAGAGAGAGAGGTGAAGTATGGGTCAGACAGGGAGAGAGAGAGAGGTGAAGTATGGGTCAGACAGGGAGAGAGAGAGAGGTGAAGTATGGGTCAGACAGGGAGAGAGAGAGGTGAAGTATGGGTCAGACAGGGAGAGAGAGAGGTGAAGTATGGGTCAGACAGGGAGAGAGAGGTGAAGTATGGGTCAGACAGGGAGAGAGAGAGGTGAAGTATGGGTCAGACAGGGAGAGAGAGAGAGGTGAAGTATGGGTCAGACAGGGAGAGAGAGAGAGGTGAAGTATGGGTCAGACAGGGAGAGAGAGAGAGAGGTGAAGTATGGGTCAGACAGGGAGAGAGAGAGAGGTGAAGTATGGGTCAGACAGGGAGAGAGAGAGGTGAAGTATGGGTCAGACAGGGAGAGAGAGAGGTGAAGTATGGATCAGACAGGGAGAGAGAGAGAGGTGAAGTATGGATCAGACAGGGAGAGAGAGAGAGGTGAAGTATGGGTCAGAGAGGGAGAGAGAGAGGTGAAGTATGGGTCAGACAGGGAGAGAGAGAGGTGAAGTATGGGTCAGACAGGGAGAGAGAGGTGAAGTATGGGTCAGACAGGGAGAGAGACAGGTGAAGTATGGGTCAGACAGGGAGAGAGAGAGAGGTGAAGTATGGGTCAGACAGGGAGAGAGAGAGAGGTGAAGTATGGGTCAGACAGGGAGAGAGAGAGGTGAAGTATGGGTCAGACAGGGAGAGAGAGAGAGAGGTGAAGTATGGGTCAGACAGGGAGAGAGAGAGAGGTGAAGTATGGGTCAGACAGGGAGAGAGAGAGAGGTTAAGTATGGGTCAGACAGGGAGAGAGAGAGAGGTGAAGTATGGGTCAGACAGGGAGAGAGAGAGGTGAAGTATGGGTCAGACAGGGAGAGAGAGAGGTGAAGTATGGGTCAGACAGGGAGAGATAGAGGTGAAGTATGGGTCAGACAGGGAGAGAGAGAGAGGTGAAGTATGGGTAAGACAGGGAGAGAGGTGAAGTATGGGTCAGACAGTGAGAGAGAGGTGAAGTATGGGTCAGACAGGGAGAGAGAGGTGAAGTATGGGTCAGACAGGGAGAGAGAGAGAGAGGTGAAGTATGGGTCAGACAGGGAGAGAGAGAGGTGAAGTATGGATCAGACAGGAAGGGAGAGAGAGGTGAAGTATGGGTCAGACAGGGAGAGAGAGAGAGAGGTGAAGTATGGGTCAGACAGGGAGAGAGAGGTGAAGTATGGGTCAGACAGGGAGAGAGAGAGAGAGGTGAAGTATGGGTCAGACAGGGAGAGAGAGAGGTGAAGTATGGATCAGACAGGGAGAGAGAGAGAGAGGTGAAGTATGGGTCAGACAGGGAGAGAGAGAGAGAGGTGAAGTATGGATCAGACAGGGAGAGAGAGAGAGAGGTGAAGTATGGGTCAGACAGGGAGAGAGAGAGAGGTGAAGTATGGGTCAGTGAGAGAGGTGAAGTATGGGTCAGACAGGGAGAGAGAGAGAGAGGTGAAGTATGGGTCAGACAGGGAGAGAGAGGTGAAGTATGGGTCAGACAGGGAGAGAGAGAGAGAGGTGAAGTATGGGTCAGACAGGGAGAGAGAGAGGTGAAGTATGGATCAGACAGGGAGAGAGAGAGAGAGGTGAAGTATGGGTCAGACAGGGAGAGAGAGAGAGGTGAAGTATGGGTCAGACAGGGAGAGAGAGAGAGGTGAAGTATGGATCAGACAGGGAGAGAGAGAGAGGTGAAGTATGGATCAGACAGGGAGAGAGAGAGAGAGGTGAAGTATGGGTCAGACAGGGAGAGAGAGAGAGAGGTGAAGTATGGATCAGACAGGGAGAGAGAGAGAGAGGTGAAGTATGGGTCAGACAGGGAGAGAGAGAGAGGTGAAGTATGGATCAGACAGGGAGAGAGAGAGAGGTGAAGTATGGGTCAGACAGGGAGAGAGAGAGAGGTGAAGTATGGGTCAGTGAGAGAGGTGAAGTATGGGTCAGTGAGAGAGGTGAAGTATGGGTCAGTGAGAGAGGTGAAGTATGGGTCAGTGAGAGAGGTGAAGTATGGGTCAGACAGGGAGAGAGAGAGAGGTGAAGTATGGGTCAGTGAGAGAGGTGAAGTATGGGTCAGTGAGAGAGGTGAAGTATGGGTCAGTGAGAGAGGTGAAGTATGGGTCAGACAGGGAGAGAGAGAGAGGTGAAGTATGGGTCAGTGAGAGAGGTGAAGTATGGGTCAGACAGGGAGAGAGAGAGAGAGGTGAAGTATGGGTCAGACAGGGAGAGAGAGAGGTGAAGTATGGGTCAGACAGGGAGAGAGAGAGAGGTGAAGTATGGGTCAGACAGGGAGAGAGAGAGAGGTGAAGTATGGGTCAGACAGGGAGAGAGAGAGAGAGAGGTGAAGTATGGGTCAGACAGGGAGAGAGAGAGAGAGGTGAAGTATGGGTCAGACAGGGAGAGAGAGAGGTGAAGTATGGGTCAGACAGGGAGAGAGAGAGAGGTGAAGTATGGGTCAGACAGGGAGAGAGAGAGAGGTGAAGTATGGGTCAGACAGGGAGAGAGAGAGAGGTGAAGTATGGGTCAGACAGGGAGAGAGAGAGGTGAAGTATGGGTCAGACAGGGAGAGAGAGAGGTGAAGTATGGGTCAGACAGGGAGAGAGAGAGGTGAAGTATGGATCAGACAGGGAGAGAGAGAGAGGTGAAGTATGGGTCAGAGAGGGAGAGAGAGAGGTGAAGTATGGGTCAGACAGGGAGAGAGAGAGGTGAAGTATGGGTCAGACAGGGAGAGATAGAGGTGAAGTATGGGTCAGACAGGGAGAGAGAGAGAGGTGAAGTATGGGTCAGACAGGGAGAGAGGTGAAGTATGGGTCAGACAGTGAGAGAGGAGAGGTGAAGTATGGGTCAGACAGGGAGAGAGAGGTGAAGTATGGGTCAGACAGGGAGAGAGAGAGAGAGGTGAAGTATGGGTCAGACAGGGAGAGAGAGAGGTGAAGTATGGATCAGACAGGGAGAGAGAGAGAGAGGTGAAGTATGGGTCAGACAGGGAGAGAGAGAGGTGAAGTATGGATCAGACAGGGAGAGAGAGAGAGGTGAAGTATGGGTCAGACAGGGAGAGAGAGAGATGTGAAGTATGGGTCAGACAGGGAGAGAGAGAGATGTGAAGTATGGGTCAGACAGGGAGAGAGAGAGAGGTGAAGTATGGGTCAGACAGGGAGACAGAGGTGAAGTATGGGTCAGACAGGGAGAGAGAGAGATGTGAAGTATGGGTCAGACAGGGAGAGAGAGAGATGTGAAGTATGGGTCAGACAGGGAGAGAGAGAGAGGTGAAGTATGGGTCAGACAGGGAGACAGAGGTGAAGTATGGGTCAGACAGGGAGAGAGAGAGGTGAAGTATGGGTCAGACAGGGAGAGAGAGAGGTGAAGTATGGGTCAGACGGAGAGAGAGAGGTGAAGTATGGGTCAGACAGGGAGAGAGAGACGTGAAGTATGGATCAGACAGGGAGAGAGAGAGAGGTGAAGTATGGGTCAGACAGGAAGAGAGGTGAAGTATGGGTCAGACAGGGAGAGAGAGGTGAAGTATGGGTCAAACAGCGAGAGAGAGAGGTGAAGTATGGGTCAGACAGGAAGAGAGGTGAAGTATGGGTCATACAGGGAGAGAGAGGTGAAGTATGGGTCAGACAGGGAGAGAGAGAGAGAGGTGAAGTATGGGTCAGACAGGAAGAGAGAGAGAGGTGAAGTATGGGTCAGACAGGGAGAGAGAGAGGTGAAGTATGGGTCAGACAGGGAGAGAGAGAGAGGTGAAGTATGGGTCAGACAGGGAGAGAGAGAGGTGAAGTATGGGTCAGACAGGGAGAGAGAGAGGTGAAGTATGGATCAGACAGGGAGAGAGAGAGAGGTGAAGTATGGGTCAGACAGGGAGAGAGAGAGGTGAAGTATGGGTCAGACAGGGAGAGAGAGAGAGGTGAAGTATGGGTCAGACAGGGAGAGAGAGAGAGGTGAAGTATGGGTCAGACAGGGAGAGAGAGAGAGGTGAAGTATGGGTCAGACAGGGAGAGAGAGAGAGGTGAAGTATGGGTCAGACGGAGAGAGAGAGAGGTGAAGTATGGATCAGACAGGGAGAGAGAGAGAGAGGTGAAGTATGGGTCAGACAGGGAGAGAGAGGGAGGTGAAGTATGGGTCAGACAGGGAGAGAGAGAGAGGTGAAGTACGGGTCAGACGGAGAGAGAGAGAGGTGAAGTATGGGTCAGACAGGGAGAGAGAGAGAGGTGAAGTATGGGTCAGACAGGGAGAGAGAGGGAGGTGAAGTATGGGTCAGACAGGGAGAGAGAGAGAGGTGAAGTATGGGTCAGACAGGGAGAGAGAGAGAGGTGAAGTATGGGTCAGACGGAGAGAGAGAGAGGTGAAGTATGGGTCAGACAGGGAGAGAGAGAGAGGTGAAGTATGGGTCAGACAGGGAGAGAGAGGGAGGTGAAGTATGGGTCACACAGGGAGAGAGAGAGAGAGGTGAAGTATGGGTCAGACAGGGAGAGAGAGAGAGGTGAAGTATGGGTCAGACAGGGAGAGAGAGAGAGGTGAAGTATGGGTCAGACAGGGAGAGAGAGAGAGGTGAAGTATGGGTCAGACAGGGAGAGAGAGAGAGGTGAAGTATGGGTCAGACAGGGAGAGAGAGAGAGGTGAAGTATGGGTCAGACAGGGAGAGAGAGAGAGGTGAAGTATGGGTCAGACAGGGAGAGAGAGAGAGGTGAAGTATGGGTCAGACAGGGAGAGAGAGAGAGGTGAAGTATGGGTCAGACAGGGAGAGAGAGAGAGGTGAAGTATGGGTCAGACAGGGAGAGAGAGAGAGGTGAAGTATGGGTCAGACAGGGAGAGAGAGAGAGGTGAAGTATGGGTCAGACAGGGAGAGAGAGAGAGGTGAAGTATGGGTCAGACAGGGAGAGAGAGAGAGAGGTGAAGTATGGGTCAGACAGGGAGAGAGAGAGAGGTGAAGTATGGGTCAGACAGGGAGAGAGAGAGAGGTGAAGTATGGGTCAGACAGGGAGAGAGAGAGGTGAAGTATGGGTCAGACAGGGAGAGAGAGAGAGGTGAAGTATGGGTCAGACAGGGAGAGAGAGAGAGGGTCAGACAGGGAGAGAGAGAGAGGTGAAGTATGGGTCAGACAGGGAGAGAGAGAGAGGTGAAGTATGGGTCAGACAGGGAGAGAGAGAGAGGTGAAGTATGGGTCAGACGGAGAGAGAGAGAGGTGAAGTATGGGTCAGACGGAGAGAGAGAGAGGTGAAGTATGGGTCAGACGGAGAGAGAGAGGTGAAGTATGGGCCAGACAGGGAGAGAGAGAGAGGTGAAGTATGGGTCAGACAGGGAGAGAGAGAGAGGTGAAGTATGGGTCAGACAGGGAGAGAGAGAGAGGTGAAGTATGGGTCAGACAGGGAGAGAGAGAGAGGTGAAGTATGGGTCAGACAGGAAGGGAGAGAGAGGTGAAGTATGGGTCAGACAGGGAGAGAGAGAGAGGTGAAGTATGGGTCAGACAGGGAGAGAGAGAGAGGTGAAGTATGGGTCAGACAGGGAGAGAGAGAGAGGTGAAGTATGGGTCAGACAGGGAGAGAGAGAGAGGTGAAGTATGGGTCAGACAGGGAGAGAGAGAGAGGTGAAGTATGGGTCAGACAGGGAGAGAGAGAGAGGTGAAGTATGGGTCAGACAGGGAGAGAGAGAGAGTGAAGTATGGGTGACAGGGAGAGTGAGAGAGGTGAAGTATGTGTCAGAGAGTGAGAGAGAGTGAGGTGAAGTTTGGGTCAGACAGGGAGAGAGAGAGAGGTGAAGTATGGGTCAGACAGGGAGAGAGAGAGAGGTGAAGTATGGGTCAGACAGGGAGAGAGAGAGAGAGGTGAAGTATGGGTCAGACAGGGAGAGAGAGAGGTGAAGTATGGGTCAGACAGGAGAGAGAGAGAGAGGTGAAGTATGGGTCAGACAGGGAGAGAAGAGAGAGGTGAAGTATGGGTCAGACAGGGAGGGAGAGAGAGATGAAGTATGGGTCAGACAGGAGAGAGAGAGAGGTGAAGTATGGTGACAGGGAGTGTAGTATGTGTCAGAGAGGGAGAGAGAGAGAGGTGAAGTATGGGTCAGACAGGGAGAGAGAGAGGTGAAGTATGGGTGAGACAGGGAGAGAGAGAGCGGTGAAGTATGGGTCAGACAGGGAGAGAGAGGGAGGTGAAGTATGGGTCAGACAGGGAGAGAGAGAGAGGTGAAGTATGGGTCAGACAGGGAGAGAGAGAGAGGTGAAGTATGGGTCAGACAGGGAGAGAGAGAGAGGTGAAGTATGGGTCAGACAGGGAGAGAGAGAGAGGTGAAGTATGGGTCAGACAGGGAGAGAGAGAGAGGTGAAGTATGGGTCAGACAGGGAGAGAGAAGTATGAGAGGTGAAGTATGGGTCAGAAGTATGGGTCAGACAGAGAGAGAGGTGAAGTATGGGTCAGACAGGGAGAGAGAGAGAGGTGAAGTATGGGTCAGACAGGGAGAGAGAGAGAGGTGAAGTATGGGTCAGACAGGGAGAGAGAGAGAGGTGAAGTATGGGTCAGACAGGGAGAGAGAGAGAGGTGAAGTATGGGTCAGACAGGGAGAGAGAGAGAGGTGAAGTATGGGTCAGACAGGGAGAGAGAGAGAGGTGAAGTATGGGTCAGACAGGGAGAGAGAGAGAGGTGAAGTATGGGTCAGACAGGGAGAGAGAGAGAGGTGAAGTATGGGTCAGACAGGGAGAGAGAGAGAGAGGTGAAGTATGGGTCAGACAGGGAGAGAGAGAGAGAGGTGAAGTATGGGTCAGACAGGGAGAGAGAGAGAGGTGAAGTATGGGTCAGACAGGGAGAGAGAGAGAGGTGAAGTATGGGTCAGACAGGGAGAGAGAGAGAGAGGTGAAGTATGGGTCAGACAGGGAGAGAGAGAGAGGTGAAGTATGGGTCAGACAGGGAGAGAGAGAGAGAGGTGAAGTATGGGTCAGACAGGGAGAGAAAGAGAGGTGAAGTATTGATCAGACAGGGAGAGAGAGAGAGGTGAAGTATGGGTCAGACAGGGAGAGAGAGAGAGAGAGGTGAAGTATGGGTCAGACAGGGAGAGAGAGAGAGAGGTGAAGTATGGGTCAGACAGGGAGAGAGAGAGAGAGAGAGGTGAAGTATGGGTCAGACAGGGAGAGAGAGAGAGAGGTGAAGTATGGGTCAGACAGGGAGAGAGAGAGAAGTATGGGTCAGACAGGGAGAGAGAGAGAGGTGAAGTATGGGTCAGACAGGGAGAGAGAGAGAGGTGAAGTATGGGTCAGACAGGGAGAGAGAGAGAGAGAGGTGAAGTATGGGTCAGACAGGGAGAGAGAGAGAGGTGAAGTATGGGTCAGACAGGGAGAGAGAGAGAGGTGAAGTATGGATCAGACAGGGAGAGAGAGAGAGGTGAAGTATGGGTCAGACAGGGAGAGAGAGAGAGGTGAAGGGTCAGAGAGAGAGAGACAGAGAGAGGTATGGGTCAGACAGGGAGAGAGAGAGAGGTGAAGTATGGGTCAGACAGGGAGAGAGAGAGAGGT
>NC_091335.1:1584274-1586774 GCF_038502225.1 Cherax quadricarinatus
ATCGACCCCCGGACCTCAGTGTGTGAGCCGAGTACGCTGCCAATCGAGCTACGGGACACCATGGATATTATAACAATACAATGTGGTTGACATTACCTGGAAGTGCTTGTAATTGTTACTGCTAATGATGGATGGCATGGTGTATGCTTCGTCCCACACCCTCCACTGTCGCTACACGTACTGCTGCTCCCCTTGTGTTGGTGTCTGCCTCCCTGCCTGCCTTCACTCGCCTACTACCACTACCCTACCATCCTAAACATCACCCCTAACTTAACCCTTACCTCCTCTAAACTCCCACCCTTCCCCCCTGCCCCTCTCCTAAGTCTCTCTCCCTCCCTTTCCCTGTTATCACACCACTCCCCACCTTGCTATCTTATCCTCGACGTAGGTTCCCTCCCTCTAGTGTCCACCTCGTGATTATGTCTCATAAGGGGCACCTAAGTTCCCCAGTCTTCAAATAACATGTTAATATTTTCCCACTATAATCTACCTTGTCTGTTTCTTAAGGTGAAGTCCAGGATCTTTTCTTAATTCATGGTATAGCACACAGTTGTGTTGTAGAGGTCTGACCTTCACTCACACCTCTACAACACAGTTGTCATCAAAGATTTGTTAACTTATACCATGAATTAAGTAAAGATCCTGGACTGACTCAAGAAATCGTAATGACTTCACCTTAAGAAACAGACAAAGCAAATGTGATAATAATTATGGACAGGGTTAGATTTATGTGGGAAAAATGGATTTGGATTTAAATTAGACAAGTTTAGAGTTAGAAAGGACATAGGAAAGTATTGGTTTGGAAATAGGGTAGTTGATGAGTGGAACAGTCTACCTAGTTGGGTTATTGAGGCTAGGACTTTAGGTAGCTTCAAATTTTGGTTGGATGAATATATGAGTGACAGGGGTTGGATTTGATTGGGACTTGCAAATGAGTGGATAGAGTTATCAGTGAGTATTTCTTGGGTAGCATTGAAAATTGGGTTGGGCAAATGTTTTGTTAGTGGGGTGTATTGTAAAGGACCTGCCTAGTATGGGCCAACAGGCCTGCTGCAGTGTTCCTCCTTATGTTCTTATTATAAGACAACTTAGGCGCCCCATAATACCTCAGTCATCCTCTCAGCTTTCATCACTCTAACAGGAAATTCTGCATGAATAAAAGCTATTAAGAACATAGTAAAGTGTAAACTAAATGTAAGTGTAATTTGACTTATGAAATCGTAATGACACGATTGGAAACAAACCACGGGACGGGTGGGGATTGAACTAGCGGCAAGTGAGTCGTGAAACTCCAGCCCAATGCGTAAACCACTGGTCCAGCTTGCTGCAATAACATTCAACTAACTAGCTATATTTATACACCATAGGGAGCTTAAACACTGGCACGGGCTGGAGTTTTAAGATACTCGTGCCACGAGTTCAATCCCCACCCGTACCATGGTTTGTAAGTTTAATTTCTCAAGGTTTACCTGTAATCTTCCCTTGTCGGTTTAGCACTTTCTTTGACTATAACAATAATTACCTGTTATCTTAGGTGCTCAGAGGACAGCAAGAACCAGCATTCCTCTCAGAGTACAGAACGTTTAACATGTTTCTTCCTGGCACTGGTATGACAGGTGTAATCCTTCCCTGGACGGCTGGTGAGGCAGTGCCTTCAGTGGTAACTTGTGTGTCTCGTTGCCTGATACACTATTCTTTGGCAGCGTCATAGATTACCTGAACTAAACGAAATAACAATGTGGATATTGTTAGTGTTAATATACACTAATGTATTATCTTACTGTATAATGAATCTTTCGTGATGTTAGTACTGCAACAGCACCACCACCAATAGCAGCACCACCACCACCAATAGCAGCACCACCACCACCAATAGCAGCAGCACCACCAATAGCAGCAGCAGCACCACCAATAGCAGCAGCACCACCAATAGCAGCACCACCACCACCAATAGAAGCAGCACCATCACCAATAGCAGCAGCACCACCACCAATAGCAGCACCACCAGCACCAATAGCAGCAGCACCAGCACCAATAGCAGCAGCACCACCACCAATAGAAGCAGCACCACCACCAATAGCAGCACCACCACCACCAATAGAAGCAGCACCACCACCAATAGCAGCACCACCACCACCAATAGCAGCAGCACCACCACCAATAGCAGCAGCACCACCACCAATAGAAGCAGCACCACCACCAATAGAAGCAGCACCACCACCAATAGCAGCAGCACCACCACCAATAGAAGCAGCACCATCACCAATAGCAGCAGCACCACCACCAATAGCAGCACCACCAGCACCAATAGCAGCAGCACCAGCACCAATAGCAGCAGCACCACCACCAATAGAAGCAGCACCACCACCAATAGCAGCACCACCACCACCAATAGAAGCAGCACCACCACCAATAGCAGCAGCACCACCACCAATAGCAGCAGCACCAGCACCAATAGCAGCAGCACCAGCACCAATAGTAGCAGCACCAGCACCAATAG
>NC_091335.1:1594274-1634274 GCF_038502225.1 Cherax quadricarinatus
TTTGTGAGCCTTGTCGAACTTTGTGTTCGTTATAACTGTTTTAGGTTCGAGGACAAGAAGTACAAACAACTCTTCGGACTAGCCATGGGATCCCCCCTTAGTGCAGTTCTTGCCAATTTATATATGGAGGACCTGGAATCAAGAAGGATCCTCAATAACATCCCTCGTTCAGTTACTTGGATGCGGTACGTAGATGATATTTTGGTCATTGTACCCAAAAATCTTGACGTACAGGGCATCCTCAACACCATCAACACTCTGGAACCTACTATTAAATTTACTCTAGAGGAGGAGAAGGACAACCAGTTACCTTTTCTCGACGTTCTCTTACGCACAGGGGAAAGCAAACTTTCTTTTAAAGTCTACCGGAAGCCTACCTACAAGAATGATCTTCTACATTTCTTCTCTCACCATGACACAAGAACTAAAAGAGGGGTAGTTATTGGCTTCTTTCTGAGAGCCTACAGAATTTCCAGTCCGCAGTTCCTCGAAGAAGAATGTACATACATCACCAACTCTTTTAGTTCACTACACTTTCCCCTACACTTCATACGTGACTGCAGGAAACGTGCAACACGTATCCTCAGCAAGACCAACACCTATCAAATTGAAGAAAAGCCTCCAAGTTACATCGTTTTACCGGTCAGCAACGTTGCCACTAATGTTTCAAAAATGTTTGACAGAAAACTGGCTAAAATATCTACCAGCTCTTCAACTACTATTAGGAACCTGATACAAAAACCCAAGCATGATTCTGGCACAAGTGCAGGAATCTACACTATACCATGTGGGGGGTGTGACAAAGTATATGTAGGGGAAACAGCCAGAACTCTGGACATTAGGATAGCAGAACACAAAAATGCTTGCAGAAATGATGACCGCAAAAACGCATGTGTTCAACATAGAGACGATGTTGGACACCTCATGAAATTCAATGAAGCTAAACTAGTTATTAAAGAAGACGACTTAAGACGGAGAAAATGCATTGAAGCTGCACTAATTTCTGTCAGTAACACTATAAAGCAAAAATCCGGTAGTTACAGTATTTCAAAATTACTAAGCAAGAGGATATTACCCATCCTGGGAACTGGTGTTACTTGATGCCAGCAGGTCCCTCTCTAACCTCACCTCCTTAGTTCCATTACTACTACTACTACTATTACCACCTCTACCCACGCTTCACATCACCTGACTCCCACCACTATATATATGTGTGTTTTCTTAGTTTTCTCTGTATTAGGACTGAAGAAGCCACTCGTGGCGAAACGTTTCCTTTAATAAATGTCCTGAACTGTACATAAGTGTCTTTTTCCACATCTTGTCGGTATCACCATACCATTTCCTCCTTAACAATTATGTTGTAGAGCCCTAAGCTTCACTCACACCTCTACAACACTACTGTCATCAAAGATTTCTTATACCATGAATTAAGGAAGGTTCCTGGACTTCACCTTACGAAACAGACAAAGCAAATGTGATAATAATTATGTACAAGGTAGATTATAGTGGGAAAATAAACATGTTGTTAGAAGACTTGGGAACTTAGGTGCCTCTTAAACCTGATGACACCAGGAACAAAATGACTGGGGGTTATATAATAACAACGTACAAAATACTGAGAAGAATTGACAGGATGGACAGTGATACATTGTTGAAGAGACGGAACACGAGGGCGCAGCTGGATGTTGAAAATATAGTCCCAGGGATGTTAGGAAGTATTTCTTCAGCTTTAGAAGGGTCAGGAAGTGGAACGCCCTGGGCAGTGGAGTGGTAGAGGCAGGATCCACACATGGCTTTAAGAAGTGATATGATATAGGTGTCCTGTAGCTCGATTGGTAGCGCACTCGGCTCACTGAGGTTCGTGGTTCGATTCCCGGTACGGGTGGAAACATTAGGACGTGTTTCCGTAAGGCACCTGCTGTCCATGTTCACCTAGCAGTAAAATAGGTACTTTGGTGTGAATGGACTGGTGTGGGTCACATCTTGGGGACAAAAACTGACCTAATTTGCCCGTAATACTCTGTATAACAAGGGGTTTGCTATATAGTGGTATGTCATTGATGTCAGCTATGGTCTGTATACCTTATACATGTACTGGTAGAAATAATGCCAAAACTATTATCTAGAGAGCTGAGGAGGGGTTGTTGAGGTGGTTCGGACATGTAGAGAGGATGGAACGAAATAGAATGACTTCGAGAGTGTATAAATCTGTAGTGGAGGGAAGGCGGGGTAGAGGTCGGCCTAGGAAAGGTTGAAGGGAGAAGGTAAAGGAGGTTTTGTGTGAGAGGGGCTTGGACTTCCGGCAAGCGTGCTGGTTTTTAGGACGACATGCTGTTGGAGTGTGAGCAAGGTAACATTTATGAAGGGATTCAGGGAAACCGGCAGGCCGGACTTGAGTCCTGGAGCTGGGAAGTACAGTGCCTGCACTCTGAAGGACGGGTGTTAATGTTGCAGTTTTATAACTGTAGTGTAAGAGCACCTCTGGCAAGACAGTGAGTGAATGATGGTGAAAGTTTTTCTTCTTCATGCCACCCTGCCATGGTGGGAGACGGCCTGTGTTAAATTATTATTATTATTATTATTATTATTATTATTAGAGTGCATGCAGTAGCGGCTAGCAAGGAGGTGGGTCCAGGAGCGGGGACTCGACCCTTACAACCACGTGTAGGTTAGAGCATGCTCACACACTCCCCTTTCTTCTTTCCTTATTATTCTGCCCTCTTCACGTCCACATTCTCCCTTCCATTTTATTTTGTTTACAATGTCGCACTTGTCTGGTTTACACCTATTAGGGGAAGGGGAGGCAAAGGGAAGGTAGGAAGGGGGGAGCTAAGGTAAGGTGGAGGAGGGGGAGCAAAGGGAAGGTGGGAGGTAAAGAGAAGTCAAAAGTTACACAGTAGTGGTGGTGGGGAGAGGCAGAAGTCAGTTACACAGTAGTGGGCAGGGTCGTGGTGGTGGCAGAAGTCAGTTCCACAGTAGTGGGCAAGGTCGTGGTGGTGGCAGAAGTCAGTTACACAGTAGTGGGCAAGGTCGTGGTGGTGGCAGAAGTCAGTTCCACAGTAGTGGGCAAGGTCGTGGTGGTGGCAGAAGTCAGTTCCACAGTAGTGGGCAGGGTCGTGGTGGTGGCAGAAGTCAGTTACACAGTAGTGGGCAGGGTCGTGGTGGTGGCAGAAGTCAGTTCCACAGTAGTGGGCAGGGTCGTGGTGGTGGCAGAAGTCAGTTACACAGTAGTGGGCAGGGTCGTGGTGGTGGCAGAAGTCAGTTACACAGTAGTGGGCAGGGTCGTGGTGGTGGCAGAAGTCAGTTCCACAGTAGTGGGCAAGGTCGTGGTGGTGGCAGAAGTCAGTTCCACAGTAGTGGACAGGGTCGTGGTGGTGGCAGAAGTCAGTTCCACAGTAGTGGGCAGGGTCGTGGTGGTGGCAGAAGTCAGTTCCACAGTAGTGGGCAGGGTCGTGGTGGTGGCAGAAGTCAGTTCCACAGTAGTGGGCAGGGTCCTATTGGTGGGGGGCTGAAGTCAGTTACACAGTAGTGGACAAGGTGGTGGTGGTGGTGGGGAGAGGCTGGTGTCAGGTCCACAGTAGTGGGCAAGGTTGATGGGGGAGGGTATAAAGGAGGGGGAACTCAAATTTCAATATTTAGGGTTATGTAAGGTGGACACGCTGGCTTGTTTATCGTGGGGAGGGGAGGCGGGGGGGGGGGAGTTGGGGCCTCGAGGGAGGTACATAAATCCAAGATGAAAGAAAATACCTTACGTGAGGGAAGGAAGGAGGGAGTTTGTGAGGGAGCCGGGGAAGGGGATGAGGAAGGAGGGGAGGTATGATATAGGGGGGGGGGATTAGAGCAAAAACCCTTGATTAATATGAATGATGTCCAACATTAACCTGTGTATTGTGGTCTGCTTCCTCCCTCACCCTCCCCCCTTCCCCTCCCCTTCCCCTATTTCATGTAAGGTAACCCACCATCAACACTGTGTGCGCGCACGTGTGTGTGTGTTTACTCACCTATTTGTGGTTGCAGAGGTCGAGTCAAAGCTCCTGGCCCCGCCTGTTCACTGGTCGCTACTAAGTTTACTCCCTTCTCTTCTTCTTAAGGCTATGTATTGCTCCTGCCTCCACTATATCAATCTCTAGATTGTTCAACTTCCTGACAACTCTCTGTGACTAAAGAAATACTTCCTAGCATCCCTGTGACTCGTCTGAGTTTTCAGCTTCCAGTTGTGACTCTTTGTTGCTGTGTCCCAGCTCTGAAACATTGTCCCTATCTACCTCGTCAGTTCTTCTCAGTATTTTATGTTATCATGTGCTCCCGTGCATGTAGACAAGGTCACCTATTTGTATTCAGGTTCCCCATTTATGATTAGGGGTCGAACGTTAGCTCCTGGCTCTTCCTCTCATCTGGCCATTATCTCTTTATCCCTGCTACAGTATCTTCAAAGTCAGGGGCGTGTTCTAGCTATTGGTGGCGTGTTCTAGCAGTCACAGGCGTGTTTTAGCAGTCAGGGACAAGTTCTAGCTGTTGAGAACATGTTCTAGCAGTCACGGGCATGTTCTAGCAGTTAGGGGCGTGCTCTAGCGGTCACGGACGTGTTTTAGCAGTCATGGGCGTGTTCTAGCAGTCAGGGGCGTGCTCTAGCAGTCAAGGACGTGTCCTAGCAGTCACGGGCGTATTCTAGCAGTCACGGGTGTGTTCTAGCTGTCACAGGCGTGTTCTAGAAGTCATGGGCGTGTTCTAGCGGTCATGGGCGTGTTCTAGCTGTCATGGGCGTGTTCTAGCAGTCATGGGCGTGTTTTAACAGTCACGGGCGTGTTTTAAAAGTCACGGGCGTGTTCTAGCAGTCACGGACGTGTTCTAGCAGTCACGGACGTGTTTTAGCAGTCATGGGCGTGTTCTAGCAGTCATGGGCGTGTTCTAGCAGTCACGGGCGTGTTCTAGCAGTCACGGACGTGTTCTAGCAGTCACGGACGTGTTCTAGCAGTCACGGACGTGTTCTAGCAGTCACGGGCGTGTTCTAGCAGTCACGGACGTGTTCTAGCAGTCACGGACGTGTTCTAGCAGTCACGGACGTGTTCTAGCAGTCACGGACGTGTTCTAGCAGTCACCTTCCTGGTCGCTGCCACACTTAGACTTTTTACTCAATTTTTCACTCCACTTGGCTGTTTTTTTCTGTCGTTGACGACTTATGAAGTGCCTCGCCCTTGTTGCTGGCGATGGTGGTAGTTGTTGCTGGTAGTGGTAGTTGTTGCTGGTGATGGTAGTGGTAGTTGTTGCTGGTGGTAGTGGTAGTTGTTGCTGGTGATGGTGGTAGTTGTTGCTGGTAGTGGTAGTTGTTGCTGGTAGTGGTGGTTGTTGCTGGCGAGGGTGGTAGTTGTTGCTGGTAGTGGTGGTTGTTGCTGGTGATGGTAGTGGTAGTTGTTGCTGGTGGTAGTGGTAGTTGTTGCTGGTGATGGTGGTAGTGGTAGTTGTTGCTGGTGAGGGTGGTAGTTGTTGCTGGTAGTGGTAGTTGTTGCTGGCGAGGGTGGTAGTTGTTGCTGGTAGTGGTGGTTGTTGCTGGCGATGGTGGTAGTTGTTGCTGGTAGTGGTAGTTGTTGCTGGCGATGGTGGTAGTTGTTGCTGGTAGTGGTAGTTGTTGCTGGCGATGGTGGTAGTTGTTGCTGGTAGTGGTAGTTGTTGCTGGCGATGGTGGTAGTTGTTGCTGGTAGTGGTAGTTGTTGCTGGTAGTGGTGGTTGTTGCTGGCGAGGGTGGTAGTTGTTGCTGGTAGTGGTAGTTGTTGCTGGCGATGGTGGTAGTTGTTGCTGGTAGTGGTAGTTGTTGCTGGCGATGGTGGTAGTGGTAGTTGTTGCTGGTGATGGTAGTGGTAGTTGTTGCTGGTGGTAGTGGTAGTTGTTGCTGGTGAGGGTGGTAGTTGTTGCTGGTGAGGGTGGTAGTTGTTGCTGGTGGTAGTGGTAGTTGTTGCTGGTGAGGGTGGTAGTTGTTGCTGGTAGTGGTAGTTGTTGCTGGTAGTGGTGGTTGTTGCTGGCGAGGGTGGTAGTTGTTGCTGGTAGTGGTAGTTGTTGCTGGCGATGGTGGTAGTTGTTGCTGGTAGTGGTAGTTGTTGCTGGCGATGGTGGTAGTGGTAGTTGTTGCTGGTGATGGTAGTGGTAGTTGTTGCTGGTGGTAGTGGTAGTTGTTGCTGGTGAGGGTGGTAGTTGTTGCTGGTGGTAGTGGTAGTTGTTGCTGGTGAGGGTGGTAGTTGTTGCTGGTAGTGGTAGTTGTTGCTGGTAGTGGTGGTTGTTGCTGGCGAGGGTGGTAGTTGTTGCTGGTAGTGGTAGTTGTTACTGGCGATGGTGGTAGTTGTTGCTGGTAGTGGTAGTTGTTGCTGGCGATGGTGGTAGTGGTAGTTGTTGCTGGTGATGGTAGTGGTAGTTGTTGCTGGTGGTAGTGGTAGTTGTTGCTGGTGAGGGTGGTAGTTGTTGCTGGTGGTAGTGGTAGTTGTTGCTGGTGAGGGTGGTAGTTGTTGCTGGTAGTGGTAGTTGTTGCTGGTAGTGGTGGTTGTTGCTGGCGAGGGTGGTAGTTGTTGCTGGTAGTGGTAGTTGTTGCTGGCGATGGTGGTAGTTGTTGCTGGTAGTGGTAGTTGTTGCTGGCGATGGTGGTAGTGGTAGTTGTTGCTGGTGGTAGTGGTAGTTGTTGCTGGTGAGGGTGGTAGTTGTTGCTGGTGGTAGTGGTAGTTGTTGCTGGTGAGGGTGGTAGTTGTTGCTGGTAGTGGTAGTTGTTGCTGGTAGTGGTGGTTGTTGCTGGCGAGGGTGGTAGTTGTTGCTGGTAGTGGTAGTTGTTGCTGGCGATGGTGGTAGTTGTTGCTGGTAGTGGTAGTTGTTGCTGGCGATGGTGGTAGTGGTAGTTGTTGCTGGTGATGGTAGTGGTAGTTGTTGCTGGTGGTAGTGGTAGTTGTTGCTGGTGAGGGTGGTAGTTGTTGCTGGTGGTAGTGGTAGTTGTTGCTGGTGAGGGTGGTAGTTGTTGCTGGTAGTGGTAGTTGTTGCTGGTAGTGGTGGTTGTTGCTGGCGAGGGTGGTAGTTGTTGCTGGTAGTGGTAGTTGTTGCTGGCGATGGTGGTAGTTGTTGCTGGTAGTGGTAGTTGTTGCTGGCGATGGTGGTAGTGGTAGTTGTTGCTGGTGATGGTAGTGGTAGTTGTTGCTGGTGGTAGTGGTAGTTGTTGCTGGTGAGGGTGGTAGTTGTTGCTGGTGAGGGTGGTAGTTGTTGCTGGTGGTAGTGGTAGTTGTTGCTGGTGAGGGTGGTAGTTGTTGCTGGTAGTGGTGGTTGTTGCTGGTGATGGTAGTGGTAGTTGTTGCTGGTGGTAGTGGTAGTTGTTGCTGGTGATGGTGGTAGTGGTAGTTGTTGCTGGTGAGGGTGGTAGTTGTTGCTGGTAGTGGTGGTTGTTGCTGGTGATGGTAGTGGTAGTTGTTGCTGGTGGTAGTGGTAGTTGTTGCTGGTGATGGTGGTAGTGGTAGTTGTTGCTGGTGAGGGTGGTAGTGGTAGTTGTTGCTGGTGATGGTGGTAGTGGTAGTTGTTGCTGGTGATGGTGGTAGTGGTAGTTGTTGCTGGCGAGGGTGGTAGTTGTTGCTGGTAGTGGTGGTTGTTGCTGGTGATGGTAGTGGTAGTTGTTGCTGGTGGTAGTGGTAGTTGTTGCTGGTGATGGTGGTAGTGGTAGTTGTTGCTGGTGAGGGTGGTAGTTGTTGCTGGTAGTGGTAGTTGTTGCTGGTGATGGTAGTGGTAGTTGTTGCTGGTGGTAGTGGTAGTTGTTGCTGGTGATGGTGGTAGTGGTAGTTGTTGCTGGTGGTATTGGTAGTTGTTGCTGGTGATGGTGGTAGTGGTAGTTGTTGCTGGTGGTATTGGTAGTTGTTGCTGGTGAGGGTGGTAGTGGTAGTTGTTGCTGGTGAGGGTGGTAGTGGTAGTTGTTGCTGGCGAGGGTGGTAGTGGTAGAGTGTGGTACACACTGTACTGCACATAGTGTGGTACACACTGTACTGGACATAGTGTGGTACACACTGTACTGCACATAGTGTGGTACACTGTACTGCACATAGTGTGGTACACACTGTACTGCACATAGTGTGGTACACACTGTACTGCACATAGTGTGGTACACACTGTACTGCACATAGTGTGGTACGCACTGTACTGCACATAGTATGGTACACTGTACTACACATAGTGTGGTACACACTGTACTGCACATAGTGTGGTACACTGTACTACACATAGTGTGGTACACTGTACTACACAGTGTGGTACACACTGTACTACACAGTGTGGTACACACTGTACTGCACATAGTGTGGTACACACTGTACTGCACATAGTGTGGTACACACTGTACTGCACATAGTGTGGTACACACTGTACTACACATAGTGTAGTACACTGTACTACACAGTGTGGTACACACTGTACTGCACATAGTGTGGTACACACTGTACTGGACATAGTGTGGTACACACTGTACTGCACATAGTGTGGTACACACTGTACTGCACATAGTGTGGTACACACTGTACTGCACATAGTGTGGTACACACTGAACTGGACAGTGTGGTACACATTGTACTGGACATAGTGTGGTACACTGTACTACACAGTGTGGTACACACTGTACTACACATAGTGTGGTACACACTGTACTGCACATAGTGTGGTACACACTGTACTGGACATAGTGTGGTACACTGTACTTCACAGTGTGGTACACACTGTACTACACAGTGTGGTACACACTGTACTGCACATAGTGTGGTACACACTGTACTGGACATAGTGTGGTACACACTGTACTGCACATAGTGTGGTACACACTGTACTGCACAGTGTGGTACACTGTACTGCACATAGTGTGGTACACACTGAACTGGACATAGTGTGGTACACACTGTACTGCACATAGTGTGGTACACACTGTACTGCACATAGTGTGGTACACACTGTACTGGACATAGTGTGGTACACACTGTACTGCACATAGTGTGGTACACACTGTGCCGCACATGGTGTGGTACACACTGTGCCGCACATAGTGTGGTACACTATGAGTGAGGAGAGTCTTCTCAGTATTCTTCCCTCACTTCACACCCTATTATTACCGTCTATTTTCTTCACCCTACTTGTCTTCCCTTGTATTTCCGTTATCTGGGTCTGTCCTTGCGTCTTCCCGACCATTATTTAGTCTTCACGTCGTTATAACCTAACATTATTTGTAGTGTGACGGCAGGTTGAGGTGGTAGGTGTGAGCGTGGGGGAGAATACGTACAGTGGGTGTGGCAGTGAAGGGCGGGCGTGGTGGTGAGGCTGGTAGTGGGCGTGGTGGTGAGGCTGGTAGAAGAGTGGGCGTGGTGGTGGTGAGGCTGGTAGAGGAGTGGGCGTGGTGGTTGTGGTGAGGCTGGTAGTGGGCGTGGTGGTGGTGGTGAGGCTGGTAGTGGGCGTGGTGGTGGTGGTGAGGCTGGTAGTGGGCGTGGTGGTGAGGCTGGTAGAGGAGTGGGCGTGGTGGTTGTGGTGAGGCTGGTAGTGGGCGTGGTGGTGAGGTTGGTAGAGGAGTGGGCGTGGTGGTGGTGGTGAGGCTGGTAGTGGGCGTGGTGGTGGTGGTGAGGTTGGTAGTGGGCGTGGTGGTGGTGGTGAGGCTCGTAGTGGGCGTGGTGGTGGTGGTGAGGCTGGTAGTGGGCATGGTGGTGGTGGTGAGGCTGGTAGTGGGCGTGGTGGTGAGGCTGGTAGAGGAGTGGGCGTGGTGGTGGTGGTGAGGCTGGTAGAGTGGGCGTGGTGGTGGTGGTGAGGCTGGTAGTGGGCGTGGTGGTGGTGGTGAGGCTGGCAGTGGGCGTGGTGGTGGTGAGGCTGGTAGAGGGCGTGGTGGTGAGGCTGGTAGAGGGCGTGGTGGTGAGGCTGGTAGAGGAGTGGGCGTGGTGGAGAGGCTGGTAGAGGAGTGGGCGTGGTGGTGAGGCTGGTAGTGGGCGTGGTGGTGAGGCTGGTAGTGGGCGTGGTGGTGAGGCTGGTAGAAGAGTGGGCGTGGTGGTGAGGCTGGTAGTGGGCGTGGTGGTGAGGCTGGTAGTGGGCGTGGTGGTGAGGCTGGTAGTGGGCGTGGTGGTGAGGCTGGTAGTGGGCGTGGTGGTGAGGCTGGTAGTGGGCATGGTGGTGAGGCTGGTAGTGGGCGTGGTGGTGAGGCTGGTAGTGGGCGTGGTGGTGAGGCTGGTAGTGGGCGTGGTGGTGAGGCTGGTAGTGGGCGTGGTGGTGAGGCTGGTAGTGGGCGTGGTGGTGAGGCTGGTAGTGGGCGTGGTGGTGAGGCTGGTAGTGGGCGTGGTGGTGAGACTGGTAGTGGGCGTGGTGGTGAGGCTGGTAGTGGGCGTGGTGGTGAGGCTGATAGTGGGCGTGGTGGTGAGGCTGGTAGTGGGCGTGGTGGTGAGGCTGGTAGTGGGCGTGGTGGTGAGGCTGGTAGAAGAGTGGGCGTGGTGGTGAGGCTGGTAGTGGGCGTGGTGGTGAGGCTGGTAGTGGGCGTGGTGGTGAGGCTGGTAGTGGGCGTGGTGGTGAGGCTGGTAGAAGAGTGGGCGTGGTGGTGAGGCTGGTAGTGGGCGTGGTGGTGAGGCTGGTAGTGGGCGTGGTGGTGAGGCTGGTAGTGGGCGTGGTGGTGAGGCTGGTAGTGGGCGTGGTGGTGAGGCTGGTAGTGGGCGTGGTGGTGAGGCTGGTAGTGGGCGTGGTGGTGAGGCTGGTAGAAGAGTGGGCGTGGTGGTGAGGCTGGTAGTGGGCGTGGTGGTGAGGCTGGTAGTGGGCGTGGTGGTGAGGCTGGTAGTGGGCGTGGTGGTGAGGCTGGTAGTGGGCGTGGCGGTGAGGCTGGTAGGGGGCGTGGTGGTGAGGCTGGTTGTGGGCGTGGTGGTGAGGCTGGTAGTGGGCGTGGTGGTGAGGCTGGTAGTGGGCGTGGTGGTGAGGCTGGTAGTGGGCGTGGTGGTGAGGCTGGTAGAAGAGTGGGCGTGGTGGTGAGGCTGGTAGTGGGCGTGGTGGTGAGGCTGGTAGTGGGCGTGGTGGTGAGGCTGGTAGTGGGCGTGGTGGTGAGGCTGGTAGTGGGCGTGGTGGTGAGGCTGGTAGTGGGCGTGGTGGTGAGGCTGGTAGTGGGCGTGGTGGTGAGGGTGGTAGTGGGCGTGGTGGTGGTGAGGCTGGTAGTGGGCGTGGTGGTGAGGCTGGTAGTGGGCGTGGTGGTGGTGAGGCTGGTAGTGGGCGTGGTGGTGGTGAGGCTGGTAGTGGGCGTGGTGGTGGTGAGGCTGGTAGTGGGCGTGGTGGTGGTGAGGCTGGTAGTGGGCGTGGTGGATCACAATGGAATACATCAGCATGGTGCTGCTAAGTTATTCATTATGTTGTTAGAACAAAAGCTAGCCACGTTTCTCTATCATACAACATGACTTCATATTCTTGAAATGTTTCAACTTGAGCTGGGAGACTTCATGAGATGACTTCATATTCTTGAAATGTTTCAGCTTGAGCTGGGAGACTTCACTAGGGCAATAAGAATAACAACAAGAATTCCATTAATGATTCACCATTATTATGATGATAAAAAATAAGCCTGGATAGTCTCATAACTGGTTGCAGTAGAGTTGGAGTTGCTACCACCTGGGAATTACCATATACCAGTCTGTTATAATAGTAGTAATGTTAGTTGCTGGTGGGGGAAGGTGTAGTGGTTGAAGGTTGTAGTGGTTGTAGGGTGTTTCTAGTGTAACATCTCTCTCGCACTCTTACCAGTGTTTCTCCCACCACTCAACACTCCCCGCCCCCCTACCAACTCTCCCTCTTGTGGTCAATCCCCTCTACACATGCACACCAAGGAGGGACAATGAGGTAACCTCCAGGGAGTGATGGAGGGGTGCCGAGGGAGAGAGGGAGTGATGGAGGGGTGCCGAGGGACGAAGGGTGGAGGTAGGGATGCCATAGGGCCGTCCTGCCAGTAGACTTCCTGGCCGTGTTTACCTGCGTGGTTGTGCTGCTGCTGTCTTCTCGTGGTCACACACATTCCACTCCACTGAGTGATGCTTCATTTAGCTCACTTTTTCTCGCTACTGACCAACTGAAGTCTTGTTGTGTCAGTTTACTGTAGGTGCTGTGCACCACTGTACTGTTGACGAGCACATTAGTCTATGTAAGAGTGTGAGGTATGGCACTCCACGTGTACCTAATAGAAGTTTAGCGTCATATTGGCGTGTAGTGGTACGTGGTATTATCAGCGCTGCTGTGTACTAGGTGCTACATAGTGTGTACCTGGGTACACCTGCAGCAGTCAGTAGAGAGTGAGATATGCAGGTGGTGTGGTAAATAAGGGGTGGTGGGTGGACCTGTGGGCGAGGGTGTGAGCCACCCCCGCCGGGCAAGCAACAGTTCCCTGCTGCACGGATAATTGACGAGGAGCGCGCCAAATGTAGAGGCAGTCGTGTTGGTGTGGCAGCCGTTTTGCTGTGGCGGCCGTGTTGGTAGTGTTGGTGTGGCAGCCGTGTGGTAGTGTTGGTGTGGCTACCGTGTTGATGTGGCCCTCTTGTAGCGTTGGTAGCGTGTGACCTTGTTCAGTTTGGCCGACATGATGTGTGATTACGCGAGTGTGTTCGTGTGACGTACGTCAGTGTTGGCGTGACCTACGTCGGCCAGTGGTCAGTCGTGCAGGTGTCCCTGGCCCCTGCCACTATCATGGATAAGTGCTACTCTCTGAGTTACCTGAGGGGGGAGCGGGCGGGAGGTGCGGGCAGCAGCAGCAGCAGCAGGAGTGCCCGTACCTTCCGCTACTCTGGCGCTCACACTACCGCCCTGGACCGAGTGGCAGCCCCCACCCGGCCAGAGATGTCCTACACTGCTCGCAAGTATTCCTCACCCTCGTATGTTGTGCCCCTGAGGAGTACTAGCATCGAGAAGGACCAGAGGAGTCAGGAACGCGGGTCCTGTGAGAGGTACAGTGGAGGTGCCTCCAGCTACTCGTCTTACTCTTCCTCCTCTAGGAGGGGCAGTTGTAGCAGTGACCACCTCCCCACCTCATCCTCCTACTACCCGACCTCTTCCTTCGGCGCCCTAGCTCCCGCTCACAGCCGAGGTTCCCCCAGCAGTAGCTCTGGGGTATCTGCCAGCCGCAGTACCACAGACTTAAGTAGTTACGGAAGACGGTACTCAAGCGAGCGAGACGTTGGGGCTTCGTCAGCAGGCAGTAGGTACTCCCGACATAACGGCAACGACTTCACCTCGGCTCTAGCAGGTTCACTAAGGTACTCCAGAACTAACAGTGTGGATCTCGTCTCGTCTTCGACTTCGTCAGGCAGGCCATACAGCAGACAGGAGAGCAACTCGGAAGTATCGTCAGGAAGGTCTTCACGTCATAACAGCGGTGACCTGACCACACCTTCTGCTACCCTCTCTTCCTCCTCCTCCTACATCAACGGATACGCCACGCTGGAGCGACGCAGTAATCGCAGGAAGAAAGATTTCTTGCTGGAGCGTAAAAGCGCCGAGCGGATGCTGGAGGCCACTCCCTCATACTCCACCCTGGACCGCAGGAACAAGTACGCTCGCACCTACAGCTGCGACCTGCCCAGCTGTAGGCCACACATAAGAGACTATAACAAGGAGCTCTCCACTAAGTATAGCACCAACACCGCCACCACAACCAGTGTTTTGCGGGCTACAACAGACGTCTCTGGCGGTGAAGCAGGGTTGGCGGCGACTACAGGTGTTGGGGAGGTTGAAAGAGAGAGGAGTCCGTCAGTACTAGCCATACACGAGGGTCTGGCCAGGATCAATCAGGCTCTAGAGAAGCACCGTAACAACCTCGCAGCCTCAACCACGGCTCCCAGGAGTAGCGGGGTCGACTATAATACACGGAGCTCCAAACCTGCCTCCCCTCCACCGCCGCCACCTCCGCCTCCACCTCCTCCGCCTCCGCCTCCGCCTCGTGCCATGTCATGCAGTGTGGACACAAAAAACATGAAGGCGGCTCTGACGGGAGGCTGCCGCTCCCCAGGAGCCAAGTCTCCTCGGGTACGTGTCAACAACTTTGCTCCTGTGAGGGAAGACGTGGAGAGGGAAGTGAATCTTGTGCCAGACGTAGTAATTCCGGTGAGTGTTGTGTTAGTTACCTCTAGTGGTGAGTTGTGGTGTCAGGGGAAGAGGGGGTATGTTATGATGGTGTGGGGCAGGGTGGTGAGTACTGGGTACTGGTCTTGTTATGATGGTGTGGGGCAGTGTGGTGAGTACTGGGTACTGGTCTTGTTATGATGGTGTGGGGCAGTGTGGTGAGTACTGGGTACTGGTCTTGTTATGATGGTGTGGGGCAGGGTGGTGAATACTGGGTACTGGTCTTGTTATGATGGTGTGGGGCAGTGTGGTGAGTACTGGGTACTGGTCTTGTTATGATGGTGTGGGGCAGTGTGGTGAGTACTGGGTACTGGTCTTGTTATGATGGTGTGGGGCAGTGTGGTGAGTACTAGGTACTGGTCTTTTTATGATGGTGTGGGGCAGTGTGGTGAGTACTGGGTACTGGTCTTGTTATGATGGTGTGGGGCAGTGTGGTGAGTACTAGGTACTGGTCTTTTTATGATGGTGTGGGGCAGTGTGGTGAGTACTGGGTACTGGTCTTGTTATGATGGTGTGGGGCAGTGTGGTGAGTACTGGGTACTGGTCTTGTTATGATGGTGTGGGGCAGTGTGGTGAGTACTAGGTACTGGTCTTGTTATGATGGTGTGGGGCAGTGTGGTGAGTACTGGGTACTGGTCTTGTTGTGATGGTGTGGGGCAGGGTGGTGAGTACTAGGTACTGGTCTTGTTATGATGGTGTGGGGCAGTGTGGTGAGTACTGGGTACTGGTCTTGTTGTGATGGTGTGGGACAGTGTGGTGAGTACTGGGTACTGGTCTTGTTATGATGGTGTGGGGCTAGGTGGTGAGTACTGGGTACTGGTCTTGTTATGATGGTGTGGGGCAGTGTGGTGAGTACAGGGTACTGGTCTTGTTATGATGGTGTGGGGCAGTGTGGTGAGCACTGGGTACTAGTCTTGTTATGATGGTGTGGGGCTGTGTGATGAGTACTGGGTACTGGTCTTGTTATGATGGTGTGGGGCAGGGTGGTGAGTACTGGGTCCTGGTCTTGTTATGATGGTGTGGGGCAGTGTGGTGAGTACTGGGTACTAGTCTTGTTATGATGGTGTGGGGCAGTGTGGTGAGTACTGGGTACTGGTCTTATGATGGTGTGGGGCAGTGTGGTGAGTACTGGGTACTGGTCTTGTTATGATGGTGTGGGGCAATGTGGTGAGTACTGGGTACTGGTCTTGTTATGATGGTGTGAGGCAATGTGAGTACTGGGTACTGGTCTTGTTATGATGGTGTGGGGCAGTGTGGTGAGTACTAGGTACTGGTCTTGTTATGATGGTGTGAGGCAGTGTGGTGAGTACTGGATACTGGTCTTGTTATGATGGTGTGAGGCAGTGTGGTGAGTACTGGATACTGGTCTTATGATGGTGTGGGGCAGTGTGGTGAGTACTGGATACTGGTCTTGTTATGATGGTGTGGGGCAGTGTGGCGAGTACTAGGTACTGGTCTTGTTATGATGGTGTGGGGCAGTGTGGTGGGTACTGGTCTTGTTATGATTGTGTGGGGCAAGGTGGTGAGTACTGGGTACTGGTCTTGTTATGGTGTGGGGCAGTGTGGTGAGTACTGGGTACTGGTCTTGTTATGATGGTGTGGGGCAGTGTGGTGAGTACTGGGTACTTGTCTTGTTATGATGGTGTGAGGCAGTGTGGTGAGTACTGGATACTGGTCTTATGATGGTGTGGGGCAGTGTGGTGAGTACTGGATACTGGTCTTGTTATGATGGTGTGGGGCAGTGTGGCGAGTACTAGGTACTGGTCTTATGATGGTGTGGGGCAGTGTGGTGGGTACTGGTCTTGTTATGATGGTGTGGGGCAAGGTGGTGAGTACTGGGTACTGGTCTTGTTATGATGGTGTGGGGCAGTGTGGCGAGTACTAGGTACTGGTCTTGTTATGGTGGTGTGGGGCAGTGTGGTGAGTACTAGGTACTGGTCTTGTTATGATGGTGTGGGGCAGTGTGGTGAGTACTAGGTACTGGTCTTGTTATGATGGTGTGGGGCAGTGTGATGAGTACTGGAAACTGGTCTTGTTATGATGGTGTGGGGCAGTGTGGCGAGTACTAGGTACTGGTCTTGTTATGGTGGTGTGGGGCAGTGTGGTGGGTACTGGTCTTGTTATGATGGTGTGGGGCAGGGTGGTGAGTAATGGGTACTGGTCTTGTTATGATGGTGTGGGGCAGGGTGGTGAGTACTGGGTACTGGTCTTGTTATGATGGTGTGGGGCAGTGTGGTGAGTACTAGTTACTGGTCTTGTTATGATGGTGTGGGGCAGTGTGGCGAGTACTAGGTACTGGTCTTGTTATGGTGGTGTGGGGCAGTGTGGTGAGTACTAGGTACTGGTCTTGTTATGGTGGTGTGGGGCAGGGTGGTGAGTACTAGGTACTGGTCTTGTTATAATGGTGTGGGGCAGTGTGGTGAGTACTAGGTGCTGGTCTTGTTATGGTGGTGTGGGGCAGGGTGGTGAGTACTAGGTACTGGTCTTGTTATGGTGGTGTGGGGCAGTGTGGTGAGTACTAGGTACTGGTCTTGTTATGGTGGTGTGGGGCAGGGTGGTGAGTACTAGGTACTGGTCTTGTTATGATGGTGTGGGGCAGTGTGGCGAGTACTAGGTACTGGTCTTGTTATGGTGGTGTGGGGCAGGGTGGTGAGTACTAGGTACTGGTCTTGTTATGATGGTGTGGGGCAGTGTGGTGAGTACTAGGTACTGGTCTTGTTATGATGGTGTGGGGCAGTGTGGCGAGTACTAGGTACTGGTCTTGTTATGATGGTGTGGGGCAGGGTGGTGAGTATTGGGCACTGGTCTTGTTATGGTTGTGTGATTGGCCTTCAAATCCTTGCATCAAGAGCCCTTCCATGGTGTGGATGATCCCCTATGTGCGGCCAGCGGTAACAGCGTGGTTGAGCAGCCCCTGATCCACCGGGAGGTCTGGTCAAGGACTGGGCCGCGGGTGCGTTGACCCCCGGTACACCTTGCAGGTAGGTAGACTCCAGGCAGGTAGATTCCAGGTAGATAGACTCCAGACAGGTAGATTCCAGGTAAGTAGTCTCCAGGTAATACAGATAGGAAGTGCAGTTATCTGGCGGTCAGCACATGGAGGATCGAGCCTCGACCGCGTCTTGCACTGAATCACCAAACTGAGTTTACTTCTTAACATGACTTAAACAATTATTACTTACAGCGTTGAATGACCTTTTGTTCTTAGGAGTGTAAATATTAAAACTTGGTTCTGGGCTGGGCTGGGCTGGGAGGTGGGCTGGGCAGAGCTGGGAGGTGGGCTGGGCAGAGCTGGGAGGTGAGTTGGGCAGAACTGGAAGGTGGGCTGGGCAGAGCTGGGAGGTGGGCTGGGCAGAACTGGGGGGTGGGCTGGGCAGGGCTGGGAGGTGGGCTGGGCAGAACTGGAAGGTGGGCTGGGCAGAGCTGGGAGGTGGGCTGGGCAGAACTGGGGGGTGGGCTGGGCAGGGCTGGGAGGTGGGCTGGGCAGAGCTGGGAGGTTGAATTTATATGAAATTTATTAAATTAAATTTATATACATGGGAAATGCTAATTTTGTATATAAACTGAAATTGTAGTCTGTGCGTGTATATTTTATCAGTTGTTTGAGGCAGTGACGCCATTCCTGTGAATGAACGTACCGTCATAATGACCATATTTCAGCCCACCTGGATGACACATCGCTGCTAATATTAACCTGCAACACCCTTCAACAATCCTTCTTTTTTTTACTAATTGACTTTTTCTAATTTCAGCAGATCCTGTATATATTTTTGTTATATCTCCACGAACCTCCGTCTTCTTATATAAATGTCTGACATTGTTGTGCTGACGATCCTATTACGTCTCTGATCGCAATATGTTAATTTATCAGGGCATAAAAGCACTGACACCGGAGTTTTGTCTTGAAATGACTCGGTGATACTGGACCAATGTCGGGTCACTGACTCCATGGTGTCAGTGTGAAGGCGGCTTAGTATGGGGCGAGCGTTAAACCTGGGGAATGGAAGGCAATCAATGTCGATATAATTAATTGGATCATGAGCTCTTCACCGGCATTAGGCACCTGACCTGAAGTATGGAAGGTTACCTGGAGGTTATTCCGGGGATCAACGCCCCCGCGGCCCGGTCCATGACCAGGCCTCCCGATGGATCAGGGCCTGATCAACTAGGCTGTTACTGCTGGCCGCACGCAGTCCAACGTACGAGCCACAGCCCGGCTGATCCGGCACTGACTTTAGGTATCTGTCCAGCTCTCTCTTAAAGGCAGCCAGGGGTTTATTGGCAATTCCCCTAATGCTTGATGGGAGGCTGTTGAACAGTTTTGGGCCCCGGACACTTACGGTGTTTTCTCTTAGTGTACCAATGGCGCCCCTACTTTTTATTGGGGGCATTTTGCATCGCCTGCCCAGTCTTTTACTTTCGTAGGGAGTGATTTCTGTGTGCAGATTTGGGACCATTCCTTCCAATATTTTCCAAGTGTAGATTATGATATATCTCTCCCTCCTGCGTTCCAACGAGTACAAATCAAGTGCTTCCAAGCGTTCCCAGTAGTTAAGGTGCTTGACAGAACTTATACGTGCAGTAAAGGATCTCTGTACACTCTCTAGATCTGCGATTTCACCTGCTTTGTATGGAGATGTTAATGTACAGCAGTATTCCAGCCTAGAGAGAACAAGTGATTTGAAAAGGATCATCATGGGCTTGGCATCTCTCGTTTTGAAAGTTCTCATTATCCATCCTATCATTTTCTTTGCACGTGCGATCGTGGCACTGTTGTGATCCTTGAAAGTGAGATCCTCAGACATTACTACTCCCAGGTCCCTTACATTATTTTTCCGCTCTATTGTATGGCCGAAGTCAGTAGTATACTCTGTTCTAGTTATTATCTCCTCCAGTTTTCCATAACGGAGTAGTTGGAATTTGTCCTCATTGAACATCATATTGTTTACCGTTGGTGGTGTAAGATACTTCCCTGACCTGAAGTATGGAAGGTGATGTAAGATACTTCCCTGACCTGAAGTATGGAAGGTGATGTAAGATACTTTCCTGACCTGAAGTATGGAAGGTGATGTAAGATACTTCCCTGACCTGAAGTATGGAAGGTGATGTAAGATACTTCCCTGACCTGAAGTATGGAAGGTGATGTAAGATACTTCCCTGACCTGATGTATGGAAGGTGATGTAACAAAGGTACTTCCCTGACCTGAAGTATGGAAGGTGATGTAACAAAGGTACTTCCCTGACCTGAAGTATGGAAGGTGATGTAACAAAGGTACTTCCCTGGCCTGAAGTATGGAAGGTGATGTAACAAAGGTACTTCCCTGGCCTGACTCGTCCATGACTATGCATGTGGAATTAACTCAGTGTTGACGTCAGATATATAAGATTTGCATTAAACACATTTGTGTCTTGACTTTGTTGAGCAGGAACTTCTCCAAGAATATACAATTCTACCTCTGCAATAAACCCAGTATATTCATTGAACTTTGGTCGGCATTGTTAAGCTGTCAGTGCACGGTTGTAGGGGTTGATATTGCAAAACTTACCCACCATCAGTGCACGGTTGTAGGGGTTGATATTGCAAAACTTCCCACCATCAATGCACGGTTGTAGGGGTTGATATTGCAAAACTTCCCACCATCAATGCACGGTTGTAGGGGTTGATATTGCAAAACTTCCCACCATCAATGCACGGTTGTAGGGGTTGATATTGCAAAACTTACCCACCATCAATGCACGGTTGTAGGGGTTGATATTGCAAAACTTCCCACCATCAATGCACGGTTGTAGGGGTTGATATTGCAAAACTTACCCACCATCCATGCACGGTTGTAGGGGTTGATATTGCAAAACTTACCCACCATCAGTGCACGGTTGTAGGGGTTGATATTGCAAAACTTACCATCATCAGTGCACGGTTGTAGGGGTTGATATTGCAAAACTTACCCACCATCCATGCACGGTTGTAGGGGTTGATATTGCAAAACTTACCCACCATCAGTGCACGGTTGTAGGGGTTGATATTTAAAACTTACCCACCATCAATGCACGGTTGTAGGGGTTGATATTGCAAAACTTACCCACCATCCATGCACGGTTGTAGGGGTTGATATTGCAAAACTTACCCACCATCAGTGCACGGTTGTAGGGGTTGATATTTAAAACTTACCCACCATCATTGCACGGTTGTAGGGGTTGATATTGCAAAACTTACCCACCATCAATGCACGGTTGTAGGGGTTGATATTGCAAAACTTACCCACCATCAGTGCACGGTTGTAGGGGTTGATATTGCAAAACTTACCCACCATCAGTGCACGGTTGTAGGGGTTGATATTGCAAAACTTACCCACCATCAATGCACGGTTGTAGGGGTTGATATTGCAAAACTTACCCACCATCAGTGCACGGTTGTAGGGGTTGATATTGCAAAACTTACCATCATCAGTGCACGGTTGTAGGGGTTGATATTGCAAAACTTACCCACCATCAATGCACGGTTGTAGGGGTTGATATTGCAAAACTTACCCACCATCAATGCACGGTTGTAGGGGTTGATATTGCAAAACTTACCCACCATCAATGCACGGTTGTAGGGGTTGATATTGCAAAACTTACCCACCATCCATGCACGGTTGTAGGGGTTGATATTGCAAAACTTACCCACCATCCATGCACGGTTGTAGGGGTTGATATTGCAAAACTTACCCACCATCCATGCTTCCATTCCTCTCACATCACGTTCATGCCATCTCTGATAAATGCACTGATCCTTCTTTCCTCTTCGCAAACACTAGATTGTGGCGCTGTGTTGGTAATTACCAGCGCTTAATTGCAAGTAACTGCAACATGAAGGCTGTGTTGGATATGTGGGGCAGCGGGCCTCCAGCAGCAACAGCTTGGTTGACTAGGAAAGCACCAGACGAGCCTGGCCCATGGCCCGGCTCCGAGAGTAGTGAAATTCGCGAAACTCTTCAAGGGTATATCAAAGGTAAAGGTATCCTGGTTACCAAAACCCTAGTTGTCTACCCAGAGTTGTCTACCCAGAGTTGTCTACCCAGAGTTGTCTACCCAGAGTTGTCTTCCCAGAGTTGTCTACCCAGAGTTGTCTACCCAGAGGTGTCTACCCAGAGTTGTCTACCCAGAGTTGTCTACCCAGAGTTGTCTACCCAGAGTTGTCTACCCAGAGTTGTCTACCCAGAGTTGTCTACCCAGAGTTGTCTACCCAGAGTTGTCTTCCCAGAGTTGTCTACCCAGAGTTGTCTTCCCAGAGTTGTCTTCCCAGAGTTGTCTACCCAGAGTTGTCTACCCAGAGTTGTCTACCCAGAGTTGTCTACCCAGAGTTGTCTACCCAGACTTGTCTTCCCAGAGTTGTCTTCCCAGAGTTGTCTACCCAGAGTTGTCTACCCAGAGTTGTCTACCCAGAGTTGTCTACCCAGAGTTGTCTTCCCAGAGTTGTCTACCCAGAGTTGTCTACCCAGAGTTGTCTACCCAGAGTTGTCTACCCAAAGTTGTCTACCCAGAGTTGTCTACCCAGAGTTGTCTACCCAGAGTTGTCTTCCCAGAGTTGTCTTCCCAGAGTTGTCTACCCAGAGTTGTCTACCCAGAGTTGTCTACCCAGAGTTGTCTACCCAGAGTTGTCTTCCCAGAGTTGTCTACCCAGAGTTGTCTACCCAGAGTTGTCTACCCAGAGTTGTCTACCCAGAGTTGTCTACCCAGAGTTGTCTTCCCAGAGTTGTCTTCCCAGAGTTGTCTACCCAGAGTTGTCTACCCAGAGTTGTCTACCCAGAGTTGTCTACCCAGAGTTGTCTACCCAGAGTTGTCTACCCAGAGTTGTCTACCCAGAGTTGTCTACCCAGAGTTGTCTACCCAGAGTTGTCTTCCCAGAGTTGTCTACCCAGAGTTGTCTACCCAGAGTTGTCTACCCAGAGTTGTCTACCCAGAGTTGTCTACCCAGAGTTGTCTTCCCAGAGTTGTCTTCCCAGAGTTGTCTACCCAGAGTTGTCTACCCAGAGTTGTCTACCCAGAGTTGTCTACCCAGAGTTGTCTACCCAGAGTTGTCTTCCCAGAGTTGTCTACCCAGAGTTGTCTACCCAGAGTTGTCTACCCAGAGTTGTCTTCCCAGAGTTGTCTACCCAGAGTTGTCTACCCAGAGTTGTCTTCCCAGAGTTGTCTACCCAGAGTTGTCTACCCAGAGTTGTCTACCCAGAGTTGTCTACCCAGAGTTGTCTACCCAGAGTTGTCTTCCCAGAGTTGTCTACCCAGAGTTGTCTACCCAGAGTTGTCTTCCCAGAGTTGTCTTCCCAGAGTTGTCTACCCAGAGTTGTCTACCCAGAGTTGTCTACCCAGAGTTGTCTTCCCAGAGTTGTCTACCCAGAGTTGTCTACCCAGAGTTGTCTTCCCAGAGTTGTCTACCCAGAGTTGTCTACCCAGAGTTGTCTACCCAGAGTTGTCTACCCAGAGTTGTCTACCCAGAGTTGTCTTCCCAGAGTTGTCTACCCAGAGTTGTCTACCCAGAGTTGTCTACCCAGAGTTGTCTACCCAGAGTTGTCTACCCAGAGTTGTCTTCCCAGAGTTGTCTACCCAGAGTTGTCTACCCAGAGTTGTCTTCCCAGAGTTGTCTTCCCAGAGTTGTCTACCCAGAGTTGTCTACCCAGAGTTGTCTACCCAGAGTTGTCTACCCAGAGTTGTCTTCCCAGAGTTGTCTACCCAGAGTTGTCTACCCAGAGTTGTCTACCCAGAGTTGTCTTCCCAGAGTTGTCTTCCCAGAGTTGTCTACCCAGAGTTGTCTACCCAGAGTTGTCTACCCAGAGTTGTCTTCCCAGAGTTGTCTACCCAGAGTTGTCTACCCAGAGTTGTCTTCCCAGAGTTGTCTACCCAGAGTTGTCTACCCAGAGTTGTCTTCCCAGAGTTGTCTACCCAGAGTTGTCTACCCAGAGTTGTCTACCCAGAGTTGTCTACCCAGAGTTGTCTACCCAGAGTTGTCTACCCAGAGTTGTCTTCCCAGACTTGTCTTCCCAGAGTTGTCTTCCCAGAGTTGTCTACCCAGAGTTGTCTACCCAGAGTTGTCTTCCCAGACTTGTCTTCCCGGACTTGTCTTCCCAGAGTTGTCTTCCCAGACTTGTCTTCCCAGACTTGTCTTCCCAGACTTGTCTTCCCAGAGTTGTCTTCCCAGAGTTGTCTACCCAGAGTTGTCTTCCCAGAGTTGTCTACCCAGAGTTGTCTTCCCAGACTTGTCTTCCCAGACTTGTCTTCCCAGAGTTGTCTTCCCAGAGTTGTCTTCCCAGAGTTGTCTTCTCTGTTAGTTGAGTGTAGGCTGGGTTGTTCCCCTCTCTATCTCTATCTGGTGGTGGAAATGTGAGGAGGCTGCTGGCAGCAGGCGCACATGATGCACCAGCCGGGGTGGTGGAAATGTGAGGAGGCTGCTGGCAGCAGGCACACATGATGCACCAGCCGGGGTGGTGGAAATGTGAAAAGGCTGCTGGCAGCAGGCACACATGATGCACCAGCCGGGGTGGTGGAAATGTGAGAAGGCTGCTGGCAGCAGGCACACATGATGCACCAGCCGGGGTGGTGGAAATGTGAGAAGGCTGCTGGCAGCAGGCACACATGATGCACCAGCCGGGGTGGTGGAAATGTGAGAAGGCTGCTGGCAGCAGGCACACATGATGCGCTACCACACAACATCAACAAGTTCCATGCCAAAATCATCTTATTCTACGACATGAATTTACGACTCACCTTCGTAAAATATACAACTTCAAGTAAATATCTCAATATACATTGTTTAGGTTAGCTTTGAGTGTTAGGATGTCTGTAAGCCAAGTTTTGTACAAAGTATATATGTCATACATAGTGGACGGGACCAGGGAAGCACTCACTGAACATAGCCATACACCACACATACCAGGGAAGCACTCACTGAACATAGCCATACACCACACATACCAGGGAAGCACTCACTGAACATAGCCATACACCACACATACCAGGGAAGCACTCACTGAACATAGCCATACACCACACATACCAGGGAAGCACTCACTGAACATAGCCATACACCAAACATACCAGCCAAGCACTCACAGAACATAGCCATACACCAAACGTACCAGGGAAGCATGCACAGCACATAGCCATACACCAAACATACCAGCCAAGCACTCACAGAACATAGCCATACACCAAACATACCAGGGAAGCACTCACAGCACATAGCCATACACCAAACATACCAGGGAAGCACTCACAGCACATAGCCATACACCAAACATACCAGGGAAGCACTCACAGCACATAGCCATACACCAAACATACCAGGGAAGCACTCACAGCACATAGCCATACACCAAACACACCAGCCAAGCACGCACAGCACATAGCCATACACCAAACATACCAGGGAAGCACGCACAGCACATAGCCATACACCAAACATACCAGGGAAGCACTCACAGAACATAGCCATACACCAAACATACCAGGGAAGCACTCACAGAACATAGCCATACACCAAACATACCAAGGAAGCACTCACAGCACATAGCCATACACCAAACACACCAGCCAAGCACGCACAGCACATAGCCATACACCAAACATACCAGGGAAGCACGCACAGCACATAGCCATACACCAAACATACCAGGGAAGCACTCACAGAACATAGCCATACACCAAACATACCAGGGAAGCACTCACAGAACATAGCCATACACCAAACATACCAGCCAAGCATGCACAGCACAAAGCCATACACCAAACATACCAGCCAAGCACGCACAGAACATCGCCATACGCCAAACATACGTTAAAACCAACGTTAATAGCTTCATTTCGGTGTCACGGTTACGCATGTGACGTTCTTAGTCAAAATTATTTAGTGAGACTGATTTGGAGGATACGCTGAACTTATTAGATCTGAACTGAGTTGAGAGACTAGCTACTTGTAGGAACCAGGTTGTAAGTTGTACGAAAGATACAGATAACGAAAACTTTTAAGTTCGCTCTTGAAGACAGCTAGGGGGGGGGGTTATTGACTCCCTTTATGCATGCATGCATGCAGGAAGTGTGTTGAAAAATCGTGTTCCCTTAACTTATTGAGTTCTGTCTAAGTTGGAAAAATTCGGATTCAGGAAGGATATAGGAAAGCACTGGTTTGGTAATAAAGTTGTGGATGAGTGGAACAAACTCCCCAGTACCGTCATAGAAGCTAAAACGTTGTGTACTTTTATAAATAGGCTAGATAAATACATAAGTAGGTGTGGGTGGGTGTGAGTTGAACTTGACTAGCTTGTGCTACTAGGTCAGATGCCGTGCTTCTTTCTTTAGTGAATGTGACTTGACCTGACTAGGTCGGGTCATTGGGTTAAACCGATAGGAGACGTGGATCTTCCTTGTATGGGCCAGTAGGCCTGCTGCAGTGTTCCTTCTTTCTTATATTCTTAAGTCGAACATTAAAATGGTATAAAATACCGACAGGTTGTTAGGTAAGACACATATGCAACAGTTAGGTATCTCTATTATGAAACGTTTCGCCATTCTTAAGTCCCGTAGTCCCGTAGCTCGATTGCCAGAGCACTCATCTCACACACTGAGGTCCGGGGGTTCGATCCCCGGTACGGGTGAAAACATTAGGCCGTGTTTCCTTAAGACACCTGCTGTCCTTAAATAGGTACCTGGATGTTAGTCGACTGTTGTGGGTCGCATCCTGGGGACAAAAATTGACCTAATTTTCCCGAAATGCTCTGCATAACATACTACTGTATAGTAATATGTCATTGATGTCAGCCATGGTCTGTATACCTTGTACATGTAGAAATAAGGATATTATTATTATTATTATTATTATTATTATTATTATTGATAAATTAGACACATGTGCAACTCTTGGGTGTCTTTATTGAGGAAACGTTTCGCCACACCCGAGTTGCACATGTGTCTAATTTATCAACGTTTCGGTTCTCTGAACCATTGATCTACAATTATTATTATTATTGGGTGGGCACTCCAACCCAATGTACTGTAGATTTTATTTGTGATGGAGGACAGTCTTGGAGTTGACACAGACGGACAAGATTTGAAAGTAAAAACAAAGAAAGCTTCTCTCTCCAGTAAGTTTATGATTCGACCCATTTATCTCGTTTATAATATAATAAGAGAACATGATTTAGATGTTTGAGTGGGTCAAGCAAGGTTCATGGCTTAGGTACTCTCTTAGATGTTTGAGTGGGTCAAGCAAGGTTCATGGCTTAGGTACTCTCTTAGATGTTTGAGTGGGTCAAGCAAGGTTCATGGCTTAGGTACTCTCTTAGATGTTTGAGTGGGTCAAGCAAGGTTCATGGCTTAGGTACTCTCTTAGATGTTTGAGTGAGTCAAGCAAGGTTCATGGCTTAGGTACTCTCTTAGATGTTTGAGTGGGTCAAGCAAGGTTCATGGCTTAGGTACTCTCTTAGATGTTTGAGTGGGTCAAGCAAGGTTCATGGCTTAGGTACTCTCTTAGATGTTTGAGTGGGTCAAGCAAGGTTCATGGCTTAGGTACTCTCTTAGATGTTTGAGTGAGTCAAGCAAGGTTCATGGCTTAGGTACTCTCTTAGATGTTTGAGTGGGTCAAGCAAGGTTCATGGCTTAGGTACTCTCTTAGATGTTTGAGTGAGTCAAGCAAGGTTCATGGCTTAGGTACTCTCTTAGATGTTTGAGTGGGTCAAGCAAGGTTCATGGCTTAGGTACTCTCTTAGATGTTTGAGTGGGTCAAGCAAGGTTCATGGCTTAGGTACTCTCTTAGATGTTTGAGTGGGTCAAGCAAGGTTCATGGCTTAGGTACTCTCTTAGATGTTTGAGTGAGTCAAGCAAGGTTCATGGCTTAGGTACTCTCTTAGATGTTTGAGTGGGTCAAGCAAGGTTCATGGCTTAGGTACTCTCTTAGATGTTTGAGTGAGTCAAGCAAGGTTCATGGCTTAGGTACTCTCTTAGATGTTTGAGTGGGTCAAGCAAGGTTCATGGCTTAGGTACTCTCTTAGATGTTTGAGTGGGTCAAGCAAGGTTCATGGCTTAGGTACTCTCTTAGATGTTTGAGTGAGTCAAGCAAGGTTCATGGCTTAGGTACTCTCTTAGATGTTTGTGATGACTTTTATATTTCCTGACAATTTACAACACTTAGTCCTTATAAATATCCGTGGATAGTCAACGTTAGCTTGGCAGGACGTTACTTAATTGTGTGTGTGTGTGTGTGTGTGTGTGTGTGTGTGTGTGTGTGTGTGTGTGTGTGTGTGTGTGTGTACGCACCTATTTGTGGTTGCAGGGGTCGATTCACAGCTTCTGGCCCCGCCTCTTCGCTGATTGCTACTAGGTCCTCTCTCTCCCTGCCCCATGAGCTCTATCATACCTCGCCTTAAAACTATGTATGGTTCCTGCCTCCACTACATCACTTTCTAGGCTATTCCATGGCCTGACTACTCTATGACTGAAGAAATACTTCCTAACATCCCTTTGATTCATCTGATTCTTCAACTTCCAGTTGTTACCTCTTGTGTCTGTGTCCCATCTCTGGAACATCCCGTCTTTGTCCACCTCGTCTATTCCGCGCAGTATTTTATATGTCGTTATCATGTCTTCCCTGACCCTCCTGTCCTCCAGTGTCGTCAGGCCGATTTCCCTCAACCTTTCTTCATAGGACAATCCCCGTAGCTCTGGGACTAGTCTTGTTGCAAACCTTTGCACTTTCTCTAATTTCTTGACGTGCTTGACTAGGTGTGGATTCCAAACTGGTGCTGCATACTCCAGTATGGGCCTGACGTAGATGGTATACAGAGTCTTAAACGAATCCTTACTGAGGTATCGGAACGCTATCCGTAGGTTTGCCAGGCGCCCGTATGCTGCAGCAGTTATCTGATTGATGTGCGCCTCAGGAGATATGCTCGGTGTTATACTCACCACCAGATCTTTTTCCTTGAGTGAGGTTTGCAGTCTTTGGCCATCTAAACTATATTGTGTCTGCGGTCTTCTTTGCCCTTCCCCAATCTTTATGACTTTGCATTTGGCAGGGTTAAATTCAAGGAGCCAGTTGCTGGACTAGGCTTGTAGCCTGTCCAGGTCTCTTTGTAGTCCTGCCTGATCCTCGTCCGATTTGATTCTTCTCATTAACTTCACATCATCTGCAAACAAGGACACTTCTGAGTCTATCCCTTCCGTTATGTCGTTCACATATACCAAGAACAGCACAGGTCCTAGGACTGACCCCTGTGGAACCCCGCTTGTCACAGGCGCCCACTCTGACACCTCGCCGCGTACCATGACTCGTTGTTGCCTCCCTGTCAGATATTCTCTGATCCATTGCAGTGCCTTTCCTGTTATGTGTGCCTGGTCCTCTAGCTTTTGCAGTAACCTCTTGTGAGGAACTGTGTCGAAGGCCTTCTTGCAGTCCAAAAATATGCAGTCGATCCACCCCTCTCTCTCTTGTCTTACTTCTGTCACCTTGTCATAAAACTCTAGTAGGTTTGTGACACAGGATTTTCCTTCCCTGAAACCGTGCTGGTTGTCAATTATACACTTGTTTCTTTCCAGGTGCCCCACCACTCTCCTCCTGATGATCTCCATGACCTTGCATACTATACACGTTAGTGATACAGGTCTGTAGTTTAGTGCCTCATGTCTGTCTCCCTTTTTAAAAATTGGGACTACATTTGCCATTTTCCATACCTCAGGGAGTTGCCGAGTTTCAAATGATGTTTTGAAGATCTTTGTTAATGGCTCACACAATATTTCTGCTCCCTCTTTAAGGACCCATGGAGAGATGTTGTCTGGTCCCACCGCCTTTGAGGTGTCAAGTTCGCATAGCAGCTTCACCTCCTCCTTGGTTATATGTACCTCATCCAGCACTTGCTGGTGTGCCCCCCTGTTCTGATTTCTTGGAGTCCTACTGGTTTCCACTGTAAATACCTCTTTAAATCTTGTGTTGAGCTCCTGACAAACCTCTCGGTCGTTTCTTGTGAATTCCCCATCACCCTTCCTCAGTCTGATTACCTGGTCCTTGACTGTTGTTTTCCTCCTGATGTGGCTGTACAACAGCTTCGGGTCAGTCTTTACTTTTGATGCTATGTCATTTTCATATTGTCTCTGAGCCTCCCTTCTTATCTGTGCATATTCGTTTCTGGCTCTTCGGCTGATTTCTTTATTTTCCCGAGTTCTCTGTCTTCTGTACCTTTTCCATTCTCTAGTACACCTAGTGTTTGCCTCCCTACACCTTTGGGTGAACCAAGGACTCGTTCTGTTCCTCCCATTATTTCTGTTTCCCTTGGGAACAAACCTCTCCTCTGCCTCCTTGCATTTTGTTGTTACATAGTCCATCATTTCTTCTACTGGTTTTCCTGTCAGTTCCCTCTCCCACTGAATGTCTTGAAGGAAGTTCCTCATGCCTGAGTAGTTCCCCCTTTTGTAGTTTGGTTTTTCCCAGCCTATTCCTGCTACTCTCTCCACTTGGAGCTCAACTATGTAGTCGAAGCACAGAACCACATGATCACTAGCTCCCAGGGGCCTTTCATACATGATACCCTCGATGTCCGAACTACTCATGGTGAATACAAGGTCCAACCTTGCTGGTTCATCCTCTCCTCTCTCTCTGGTAGTGTCTCTAACATGTTGATGCATGAGGTTTTCCAGTACCACATCTATCATCTTGGCTCTCCATGTTTCGGGACCCCCATGGGGCTCCAGGTTTTCCCAGTCAATCTCCTTGTGATTGAAATCACCCATAACTAGTAACTTTGCTCCCCCCATGTGTGCTCTCCTGGCCACCTCGGCTAGTATGTCGATCATTGCTCTGTTGCTCTCATCGTATTCTTCTCTTGGCCTCCTGCAGTTCTGTGGTGGGTTGTACATTACTGCAATTATCACCTTATGTCCCTCAGACTGGATTGTTCCTACTAAGTAGTCCCTTTCGCCCTTGCCATCCATTCCTTCCATTTTCTCAAAACCCCACTGGTTTTTAATGAGCAGTGTAACTCCTCCTCCCCCTCTCCTCCCTCTGTCTTTCCTGAGGATTTGATATCCGGATGGAAAGATTGAATCTGTTATTATTCTGGTGAGTTTTGTTTCTGTGAGTGCTATTATGTCTGGGGATGTCTCTTTGATTCTTTCGTGCCACTCCTCATACTTCTTTGTTATTCCATCTGCATTTGTATACCACACCTTCAACTTCTTTTCTAAGACTGTGGTCTGGGAGGTACATTGGGGTTGGGGAAGTGGGAGACCTGGTAAGGAACTATGGGTGGGTGTGTGTGTGTGTGTGTGTGTGTGTGTGTGTGTGTGTGTGTGTGTGTGTGTGTGTGTGTGTGTGTGTGAGAAAACATGCGTCAATATTTACCCCATATTAAGCTTCTCAACTTTAGTTTTAAGAAAATCAATGTAATTTTGAATATGGATCCCGTCTGGGAGGGGACGCTGATGCTACAGTTACGGTCGATAGTTGACTGAACCACACCAGCAACCAAGCCACTGAACCACACCAACAACCAAGCCACTGAACCACACCAGCAACCAAGCCACTGAACCACACCAACAACCAAGCCACTGAACCACACCAGCAACCAAGCCACTGAACCACACCAGCAACCAAGCCACTGAACCACACCAGCAACCAAGCCACTGAACCACACCAGCAACCAAGCCACTGAACCACACCAGCAACCAAGCCACTGAACCACACCAACAACCAAGCCACTGAACCACACCAGCAACCAAGCCACTGAACCACACCAGCAACCAAGCCACTGAACCACACCAGCAACCAAGCCACTGAACCACACCAGCAACCAAGCCACTGAACCACACCAACAACCAAGCCACTGAACCACACCAGCAACCAAGCCACTGAACCACACCAACAACCAAGCCACTGAACCACACCAACAACCAAGGCACTGAACCACACCAACAACCAAGCCACTGAACCACACCAACAACCAAGCCACTGAACCACACCAACAACCAAGCCACTGAACCACACCAACAACCAAGCCACTGAACCACACCAGCAACCAAGCCACTGAACCACACCAGCAACCAAGCCACTGAACCACACCAGCAACCAAGCCACTGAACCACACCAGCAACCAAGCCACTGAACCACACCAGCAACCAAGCCACTGAACCACACCAACAACCAAGCCACTGAACCACACCAGTAACCAAGCCACTGAACCACACCAGCAACCAAGCCACTGAACCACACCAGCAACCAAGCCACTGAACCACACCAGCAACCAAGCCACTGAACCACACCAGCAACCAAGCCACTGAACCACACCAGCAACCAAGCCACTGAACCACACCAGCAACCAAGCCACTGAACCACACCAGCAACCAAGCCACTGAACCACACCAACAACCAAGCCACTGAACCACACCAACAACCAAGCCACTGAACCACACCAGCAACCAAGCCACTGAACCACACCAACAACCAAGCCATTGAACCACACCAGCAATCAAGCCAGTGAACCACACCAACAACCAAGCCACTGAACCACACCAGCAACCAAGCCACTGAACCACACCAGCATCCAAGCCACTGAACCACACCAGCAATCAAGCCAGTGAACCACACCAACAACCAAGCCACTGAACCACACCAGCAACCAAGCCACTGAACCACACCAGCAACCAAGCCACTGAACCACACCAGCATCCAAGCCACTGAACCACACCAGCAATCAAGCCAGTGAACCACACCAACAACCAAGCCACTGGGTGGGTTACAGGACAGGGGTGAGAATAGAGATGGTAATGAGAGCATTATCGACCAGCTGTGTCCAGGCAGTAATGCAGCCTGGCAATTCAGGTCTCCTTCAACTGTAAACAAAAGTATGGTTGGCCTCTTGCACACTTTCTGACTTTTTTGATTGAGTTGTAAGATTTATAACTATGTTTATGGGTCTTCCAGCAAGCTTGGAATATTCTTACGTTATTTCTAGTAAGCTTGACACATTCCCAGTAAGCTTGACACATTACCAGTTAGCTTGGCACATTACCAGTTAGCTTGGCACATTACCAGTTAGCTTGGCACATTACCAGTAAGCTTGGCACATTACCAGTAAGCTTGACACATTCTTAGTAAGCTTCACACATTCCCAGTAAGCTCCACACATTACCAGTGAGCTTGACACATTAGCAGTAAGCTTGACACATTAGCAGTAAGCTTGACACATTCACAGTAAGCCTGACACATTTCCAGTAAGCCTGACACATTCCCAGTAAGCTTGACACATTAGCAGTAAGCTTGACACATTAGCAGTACGCTTGACACAGCAGCAAGCTTGACTCATCAGTAAGCTTGACACATTCTCAGTAAGCTTGACAGCAGTAAGCTTGACACATTACCAGGAAGCTTGGAACATTAGCAGTAAGCCTGACGCATTAGCAGTAAGCTTGACGCATTACCAGTAAGTTTAACACATTACCAGTAAGCTTAACACATTACCAGTAAGCTTTACACATTACCAGTAAGCTTTACACATTACCAGTAAGCTTGACACATTACCAGTAAACTTGACACGTTACGAGTGAGCTTGACACATTACCAGTAAGCTTGACACAGCAGTAAGCTTGACACATTACCAGTAAGCTTGACACAGCAGTAAGCTTGACACATTAGCAGTAAGCTTGATACATTACCAGTAAACATGACACATTACCAGTAAGCTTGACACAGCAGTAAGCTTGACACAGTAAGCTTGACACATTAGCAGTAAGCTTGGCACAGCAGTAAACATGACACATTACCAGTAAGCTTGACACAGCAGTAAGCGTGACACAGCAGTAAACATGACACATTACCAGTAAGCTTGACACATTAGCAGTAAGCTTGACGCATTACCAGTAAGCTTAACACATTACCAGTAAGCTTCACACATTACCAGTAAGCTTTACACATTACCAGTAAGCTTGACACATTACCAGTAAACTTGACACATTACGAGTGAGCTTGACACATTACCAGTAAGCTTCACACAGCAGTAAGCTTGACACATTAGCAGTAAGCTTGACACAGCAGTAAGCTTGACACATTAGCAGTAAGCTTGATACATTACCAGTAAACATGACACATTACCAGTAAGCTTGACACAGCAGTAAGCTTGACACAGTAAGCTTGACACATTAGCAGTAAGCTTGGCACAGCAGTAAACATGACACATTACCAGTAAGCTTGATACAGCAGTAAGCTTGACACAGCAGTAAACATGACAATTACCAGTAAGCTTGACACATTAGTAAGCTTAACACATTACCAGTAAGCTTGATACAGCAGTAAGCTTAACACATTAGCAGTAAGCTTGACACAGCAATAAGCTTGGCACAGCAGTAAACATGACACATTACCAGTAAGCTTGACACAGCAGTAAGCTTGACACATTAGCAGTAAGCTTGGCACAGCAGTAAACATGACACATTACCAGTAAGCTTGACACAGCAGTAAGCTTGACACAGTAAGCTCTACTCATTAGCAGTAAGCTTGGCACAGCAGTAAACATGACACATTACCAGTAAGCTTGACACAGCAGTAAACATGACACATTACCAGTAAGCTTGACACATTACCAGTGAGCTTAACACATTAGCAGTAAGCTTGACACATTACCAGTAAGCTTGACACATTAGCAGTAAGCTTAACACATTAGCAGTAAGCTTGACACATTAGCAGTAAGCTTAACACATTAGCAGTAAGCTTGACACATTACCAGTAAGCTTGACACATTACCAGTAAGCTTGACACAGCAGTAAGCTTGACACATTACCAGTAAGCTTAACACATTAGCAGTAAGCTTGACACATTAGCAGTAAGCTTGACATCATGACTTCCACATCACTCAACACAAATGTGTTTTAGGCTGAATTATAATCATTTAATTTTTGTTAAAATAGCAATAATGAAGGTTTATGGGGACACCGCTGCCAGACGCTTCTCCTTCCCTAGGGTGCACCTGCTTGCTGCCACACTCCTCAACACAGAGTCTCGTACACCAAGACGGAACTCCCCGCTATTGATGTCTGCCATATAGAATGTAGCCAGCAGTATTTTTATCTTCACACTTCCTGGGTGTGTTGTGGGTGTGGTGGTGGGTGGGTGGGTGGTGAGTGGGTGGGTGGTAATTGTGGGCGTGGTGGTGGGTGGTTGTTGTGGTGGTAGTGGTGGTGGGTGGTTGTTGTGGTGGTAGTGAGTGGTAGATGTTGTGGGCGTGGTGGTGGGTGGTTGTGGTGGTAGTGGGTGGTTGTTGTGGGTGTGGTGGTGGGTGGGTGCTTATTGTGGGCGTGGTGGTGGGTGGGTGGTTATTGTGGGCGTGGTGGTGGGTGGTTGTTGTGGTGGGAGTGGGTGGTTGTTGTGGGTGTGCTGGTGGGTGATTATTGTGGTAGTTGTGGGTGTGGTGGGTGGGTGGTTATTGTCGGCGTGGTGGTGGTAGTGGTGGTGGTGGTAGTTGTGGGTGTTGTGGTGGGTGGGTGGTTGTGGGCGTGGTGGCGGGTGGGTGGTTATTGTGGGCGTGGTGGTGGGTGGTTGTTGTGGTAGTTGTTGTGGGTGTGGTGGGTGGGTGGTTATTGTGGGCGTGGTGATGCATGGTTGTTGTGGTAGTAGTGAGTGGTGGTTGCGGTGGTAGTGGGTGGCGGTTGTGGTGGTAGTGGGTGGTGGTGGTTGTGGGTGTGGTGGTGGGTGGTTGTGGGCGTAGTGGTGGGTGGGTAGTTGTGGTGGTAGTGGGTGGTGGTGGTTGTGAGTGTGGTGGTGGTGGGTGGTTGTTGTGGGTGTGGTGGTGGGTGATTGTGGTGGTAGTGGGTGGTGGTTTTCGTGTTTTTAGTGGGTGGTGGTTGTGAGTGTGGTGGTGGTGGGTGGTTGTTGTGGGTGTGGTGGTAGTGGGTGGTGGGTGTGGTGGTGGGTGGGTGGTTGTGGGTGTGGTGGTGGTGGGTGGTTGTTGTGAGTGTGGTGGTGTGTGGGTGTTGTGGGTGTGGTGGTGGTGGGTGGTTGTTGGTGTGGTAGTGGGTGGGTGGTTGTTGTGGGTGTGGTGGTGGTGGGTGGGTGGTTGTTGTGGTGGTGGTGGGTGTGGTGGTGGTGGTGGGTGGGTGTTGTGGGTGTGGTGGTGGGTGGGTGGTTGTGGGTGTGGTGGTGGGTGGGTGGTTGTGGGTGTGGTGGGTGGGTGGTTGTGGTGGTGGGTGGGTGTTGTGGTGGTGGTGGGTGGTGGTTGTGGGTGTGGTGGGTGGGTGGTTGTTGTGGGTGTGGTGGTGGGTGGTTGTTGTGGGTGTGTTGGTGGTAGGTGGTTGTTGTGGATGTGGTGGTGGTGGGTGGTTGTTGTGGGTGTGGTGGTGGTGGGTGGTTGTTGTGGGTGTGGTGGTGGTGGGTGGTTGTGAGTGTGGTGGTGGTGGGTGGTTGTGGGTGTGGTGGTGGTGGGTTGGTGTTGTGGGTGTGGTGGGTTGGTGTTGTGGGTGTGGTGGTGGTGGGTAGTTGTGGGTGTGGTGGTGGTGGGTGGTTGTTGTGGGTGTGGTGGTGGGTGGGTGTTGTGGGTGTGTGTGGTGGTGGTGGTTGTTGTGGGTGTGGTGGTGGGTGGGTGTTGTGGGTGTGGTGGTGGTGGGTGGGTGTGGTGGTGGTGGTTGTTGTGGGTGTGATGGTGGTGGGTGGGTGTGGTGGTGGTGGTTGTTGTGGGTGTGATGGTGGGTGGGTGTTGTGGGTGTGATGGTGGTGGTGTAAGACAGTCGTGGTGGTATAACTAACACAGTTACCATACACACTAATGATTGTGTTACCTTTATTGCAGGTGAGTGAAGGAGATACAGGTGTGGCTGACACTCAAGTTCAGGTAAGTGCTTATCTCTGCTTGCATGACTGCCTGGCTGCTTGCCTGCTTATTTTCCTGGCTATTTAGTTACCAAGCTGGTTACCTAACTGACTAGCAGGTTATCTAGCTGACTAGCTGGTTACCTGACTGACTAGCAGGTTACTTGGCTATTTACCTGACTAGCAGGTTACCTAGCTGTTTACCTAACTGACTAGCAGGTTACCTGGCTGACTAGCTGGTTATTTGACTGACTAGTAGGTTACCTGGCTGACTACCTGGTTACCTGGCTGACTAGCTGGTTACCTGACTGACTAGTAGGTTACCTGGCTGACTAGCTGGTTACCTGGCTGACTAGTAGGTTACCTGGCCGACTAGCTGGTTACCTGGCTGACTAGCTGGTTACCTGGCTGACTAGCTGGTTACCTGACTGACTAGTAGGTTACCTGGCTGACTAGCTGGTTACCTGGCTGACTAGTAGGTTACCTGGCCGACTAGCTGGTTACCTGGCTGACTAGCTGGTTACCTGACTGACTAGTAGGTTACCTGACTGACTAGCTGGTTACCTGACTGACTAGCTGGTTACCTGGCAGACTAGCTGGCTACCTGGCTAACTAGCTGGTTACCTGGCTGGCTAGTTACCTGACTAGCAGGTTACCTGGCCGACTAACCGGTTACCTGGCTGACTACCTAGTTACTTGACTAATCAGCAGTTGACCTGGCTGACTACCTAGTTACCTGACTAACCTGCAGTTTACCTGGCTGACTAGAAGTTTACCTGGCTGACTAGCAGGTTACCTGACTACCTAGTTACCTCACTAATCAGCAGTTTACCTGGCTACCTGAATAATCAGCAGTTTACCTGACTGACTACCTGGTTACCTGAATAATCAGCAGTTTACCTGGCTGGCTAACTCTTATATCGGCTGTATGATAAAAAGGTTTGTTTTAATTCTGGTAAAGAAAACCTACAGACAGTTACTAGTGGAAACTAAACCATTCCCACCAGACTTAATATTAATGTAGGTAGACCACGACTCTTCAACACCCTGCATATGTAAGGAAGATTGCCGCTAGATCCTCCTCCGTCCCCTGGCTGTCTCCGAGAGGAAAATTTTATAATTTTCTCATGTCAGTTCCTGATCAGCCGGGCTGTGGTGCATACGTGAGACAGTAGGCAGTAAGTGCCAAGAGCCAGACCGATCAGTCAGCAACCAGGAAACTGGTCTGGGACCGGGCCGCGGGGGCACTGACCTGTGGAAGCGGCTACGTGTAGCCTACAAGATCATTAGTGTAGTTAGTATATCAGTGTCAAAGATTTATATCCACGTGATACAATGTATAGAGATGGGTGACATCTGGTTGTGCAGGCAGGAAGTCCATGGTTATGCAGAGCATCACAGGCTAGTGTGTAACTGTAGGTAATCAGTCCTTGGTTATGCAGAGCATCACAGGCTTGTGTGTAAGTGTAGGTAATCAGTCCTTGGTTATGCAGAGCATCACAGGCTAGTGTGTAAGTGTGGGTAATCAGTCCTTGGTTATGCAGAGCATCACAGGCTAGTGTGTAAGTGTGGGTAATCAGTCCTTGGTTATGCAGAGCATCACAGGCTTGTGTGTAAGTGTGGGTAATCAGTCCTTGGTTATGCAGAGCATCACAGGCTAGTGTGTAAGTGTGGGTAATCAGTCCTTGGTTATGCAGAGCATCACAGGCTAGTGTGTAAGTGTGGGTAATCAGTCCTTGGTTATGCAGAGCATCACAGGCTAGTGTGTAAGTGTAGGTAATCAGTCCTTGGTTATGCAGAGCATCACAGGCTAGTGTGTAAGTGTGGGTAATCAGTCCATGGTGTTGGACCAGCGACTACTATCATTCAAGAAACACGTCAGTATATTAGTACAGTGTGAGTCTCTGTGCTCCACGTCTGTCTACTTAATCGTTATTCAAATATGGCGTCTAACTTTGCTGGCTTGAGTTCTCCCGTGCTTGATTCTTACCCATACTGACCTTCCTGTGTGTGTGTGGCAGGGGTCGAGACTCAGCTCCTGGCCCCGCTTCTTCACTGAACGCTGCTACGTCCTCTCTCTCCCTGCTTTGAGTTTTATCATACCTCGTCTTAAAGCTATATATATATATATATATATATATATATATATATATATATATATATATATATATATATATATATATATATATATATATATATATATATGTATATATATATATATATATATATATATATATATATATATATATATATATAATGTATATACACACACGCACACAGGTATGATAAAGCTCAATGTTCAGGGAGAGTGACCTAGTAGCGACCAGTGAAGAGGCGGGGGCCAGGAGCTTGGACTCGACCCCTGCAACTTCAACTAGATAAGTACACACGCACACCCTGACATGTAAACACGCTGAGCTTATAAATTTCCCTGTAGAGGAAGAGTCAAAATCACCCTCACTGTATCGGGTGATTCAAAATTAGACACAAAACAGAGATGACATCACTGTATGACGTCACTCCTCAACGGGCACAGGTGCGGGCGCGCGCAACCAACACCGCCCTTACACACACACACACACACACACACACACACACACACACACACACACACACACACACACACACGCACGCACGCACGCACGCACGCACGCACGCGCGAGATTATAAACGACAACCAGCACGGATTCATGGAAGGCAAATCCTGTATCACAGACCTTCTGGAGTTTTATGATAAAGTAACAGAAGTAAGACACGAGAGAGAGGGGTGGGTTGACTGCATTTTCATGGACTGTAAGAAGGCCTTCGACACAGTTCCTCACAAGAGATTAGTGCAGCCTGGACTGCAGCCACAGGAGGTCCTCCAGCTGGCGGTGGCCCCTGGGCTGCAGCCACCGGAGGTCCTCTAGCTGACGGAGGACTCTGGGTACCTGCACCGAGAGGTCTCACAGTACCTGAACCCAGGTGTCTCACAGTAACTGTACCCAGGGGCCTCACAGTACCTGTACCCAGGGGCCTCACAGTACTTGTACCCAGGGGCCTCAGTACCTGTACCCAACGGCCTCACAGCACCTGTACCCAGGGGCCTCACAGTACCTGTACCCAGGGGCCTCACAGTACCTGTACCCAGCGGCCTCACAGCACCTGTACCCAGGTGCCTTACAGTACCTGCACCCAGGGGCCTCACAGTACCTGCATCCAGGGGCCTCACAGTACCTGCACCCAGGGGCCTCACAGTACCTGTACCCAGGGGCCTCACAGTACCTGTACCCAGGGGCCTCACAGTACCTGTACCCAGGGGCCTCACAGTACCTGCACCCAGGGGCTTCACAGTACCTGTACCCAGGTGCCTCACAGTACCTGTACCCAGGTGCCTCATAGTACCTGTACCCAGGGGCCTCACAGGACCTGTACCCAGGGGCCTCACAGTACCTGCACCCAGGTGCCTCACAGTACCTGTAGCCAGGTGCCTCACAGGACCTGTACCCAGGGGCCTCACAGGACCTGTACCCAGGTGCCTCACAGTACCTGTACCCAGGTGCCTCACAGTACCTGTACCCAGGTGCCTTACAGTACCTGTACCCAGGTGCCTCACAGTACCTGTACCCAGGTGCCTTACAGTACCTGTACCCAGGTGCCTCACAGTACCTGTACCCAGGGATCTAGAAAATCGTAATCTGGCTCTGGACATATAAAGCAATGCTTCCAATCAATTGTAACGTAACGTTAGTAAACAACTGCTAAAGCGTAACACGAAGTCTTACCCTTAAGCCTGACCTTGAGCATATAAGGCGCAGGATGATTTTCCAAGAAGTGTGGGAAAGAAAGTGCGCCTTATATGCCGGAAAATAAGGTGGTTGATATCGCTGACCCAGCTAGTGTCAGCCATTGGCACTCAAGTGTTGCCTTTGGACCACTTACAAATGAGTGGCACTGTCCAGTACTGTATATAATAACTTACAAGATGAGTGGCACTGTCCAGTACTGTATATAATAACTTACAAGATGAGTGGCACTGTCCAGTACTGTCTATAATAACTTATAAGATGAGTGGCACTGTCCAGTACTGTATATAATAAC